>NC_069502.1:592680529-592920529 GCF_027579735.1 Bombina bombina
TACAAGGCCTTCAATTAACCACCATGGAGGAGTGAACAAGAGGTCCGTCCCCCATATTTGTGAAAAATGTTTTCCATTTCCTATTTTAGTCTTTCACATTTGAGGGATAAAGTAACAAATTTGTTTTGACAAAATGTATAAACAAATAAAAGTGAAATATCTGTTAATACTGTACCTTTATATGATCACTATTTGCTTTAATTACTGTTTTAACTCTGGCATACATTTTACAAGTGTTTGCAGAATTTTAAAACCCACATTTTTAGAGCATTCCAGAAAATACCTAGAGATGACTATGTGTGTCACGTTTTCCCTCTTGAAATTTTCCCAAAAATATTCAATGGGGTTAAAGTCCGGTGATTGTGACAGGGAGGCCATCAAAATTAGAACTCCTTGCCCTACCTTGGATTTCAGATATTCCTGGCCCAGTTTCCATGTGTGTTTAGGATTGTTGTTCACCTGGAAAATGAATCCTCTTCCACACAACTTTTAGCCAGAATGGCTGACATGCCTCTGCAGAATAGAGTGGTACTTTACTTTGGTCAAATTTATTCCATAGATAAGGATTTTTTATAGGAGAGATGTACATAAACACAAAAGAAGCTGCTTTGGGTCTGAGAGCAGTTGAGAATGTTCACTATTACCAAACCAAATTTAAAGAAACAGAATTACCAGGATTGGTGAAATTCTTTCTTTGCAAGATTTTGTTCAGAAAGAACCCTTGACGAAGAGGCGCACAAACTAATGACATTGTTCTGACTTGAATGCACACTTATGTTAAATATTAATAACCTAGATTTTTTTTTTTAATGTAGTAGTTTTTCAAAAATCTGTTCCATCAAATAGCACAAGGCCAAGCCCTATGGGGCTTCTTAACACTACCAACCTCCATGGGGGAAAATTCCTTTAACTCTATCATGCACCTAAGTCATACTGAGGAACAAATCATCTACTTTTAAAAAATAATCAAAGGCACCTTAACAAAGATAATTACAATTATGTATGTTAAAAGTGGTGAGTAAACAGACAACAGGAGTATATGTGAAAACATTGAGCAATACTTCCAAAGAATCAGAGCTGATTGTTTACTGTCTTGTGCACAAATTTACATTTATTATATAAAACTCTCCACTCAGACAATATGATATAAAATGTTGTCTAGCACTATAAGATCCCTAAAGAAATTCTAAAAGGGCACATTTTGCGATACCTCTCCAAGAGGTGTTCCTTGCATTTTTGAATGCAAAAAAAGAGACAAGCCAGCGTATTATAGCAGTATATGACATGAGCGTTCTGCTGAATTTATACTTTGTGCTTTATATTTTATATTACTTTAAACTTCACAGTATGTTTTATTACATTTAAAAGTTTGCACTTTCTATTTTCTGTATACAGCAGTGTATTTAGGATGACAGTTTCATTGTAACTTTAATAAATTAGACTTTGTATATTTATTTATATATCTTTACAAATTACACTGCACTTTATATTTTTTCATTTTAAAATAAAACCAAAAATCTGAATGCCTCAGTATCCCAGAGATATTTATTACTTTCTATGTGCCTGATAGGCAAAGAATCTCTAGTCTGGAGATAAATTAGTATATATTAGTATATAAAATAGTGTAGACTTCACAGGGGCTGAACTTTCTGAATTATATAAGAAAAAGGGCGAAATCTGGAATTTCCACAAAGATTAAATATGTCTTCTATAGAAAGCAATGAGGCTCTCTGGGATACATAATTTTACAGTGGAGAGAGAAGTTAACTGAAGAACACTTGGAGCTGATATTGTCTCAGTTTGAAGCAAATACAAATCAAACTGGCATGTGTTCACTAGATTTTAACTTGCTTTTGCCTATAGTGTAGTATATATTACTTTTCTGCCAGTTAAATAAATAAGTGTATTGTGAATTGTAAGCAAACTGCATGCAGCTGGTGAGATAATTCAGTGAGATTAGCTTGTGTAAAACGCTTACAGCATTATTGAAGACTCTGATATTCATCCCAGGGAATTCCATTGCCCCTCCCACTTTCTGAAGCTCTGTTTTAATTTACAATAGAGAAAATACAAAAGTGCAAGGTAATATGTAAAATATACACAACATTATGCAAAGTATGATCCTAATAAGTAACACAGATACTTTCAAAACATAATTAGAATTTGAAAAATCACTGCTGGATCTAAATCTAAATTAATTAAATATGAAAGAGAAAGTGCAAAGCTTAAATATAATAATACTGAAAAGACCCAATCTGAAGTGTAAAGTAATACAAAGCACAAAGTGTACATGTAACAAAACTCTCATATCAAGCAGTGCTATATTTCACTGGGATTCTTTCTCCTTCGCATACAGAAATGCAGAGAACACTCCTTAGACAAGTATAACATTTGCCTGTCAAAAAACAGAATTTATGTTTACCTGATAAATTGCTTTCTCCAACGGTGTGTCCGGTCCACGGCGTCATCCTTACTTGTGGGATATTCTCTTCCCCAACAGGAAATGGCAAAGAGCCCAGCAAAGCTGGTCACATGATCCCTCCTAGGCTCCGCCTACCCCAGTCATTCGACCGACGTTAAGGAGGAATATTTGCATAGGAGAAACCATATGTTACCGTGGTGACTGTAGTTAAAGAAAATAAATTATCAGACCTGATTAAAAAAACCAGGGCGGGCCGTGGACCGGACACACCGTTGGAGAAAGTAATTTATCAGGTAAACATAAATTCTGTTTTCTCCAACATAGGTGTGTCCGGTCCACGGCGTCATCCTTACTTGTGGGAACCAATACCAAAGCTTTAGGACACGGATGAAGGGAGGGAGCAAATCAGGTCACCTAAATGGAAGGCACCACGGCTTGCAAAACCTTTCTCCCAAAAATAGCCTCAGAAGAAGCAAAAGTATCAAATTTGTAAAATTTAGAAAAAGTGTGCAGTGAAGACCAAGTCGCTGCCTTACATATCTGATCAACAGAAGCCTCGTTCTTGAAGGCCCATGTGGAAGCCACAGCCCTAGTGGAGTGAGCTGTGATTCTTTCAGGAGGCTGCCGTCCGGCAGTCTCATAAGCCAATCGGATAATGCTTTTAATCCAGAAGGAGAGAGAGGTAGAAGTTGCTTTTTGACCTCTCCGTTTACCAGAATAAACAACAAACAAAGACAAAGTTTGTCTGAAATCCTTAGTAGCTGCTAAGTAAAATTTGAGAGCACGAACTACATCCAAGTTGTGCAACAAACGTTCCTTCTTTGAAACTGGATTAGGACACAAAGAAGGCACAACTATCTCCTGGTTAATGTTTTTGTTAGAAACAACTTTTGGAAGAAAACCAGGTTTAGTACGCAAAACCACCTTATCTGCATGGAACACCAGATAAGGAGAAGAACACTGCAGAGCAGATAATTCTGAAACTCTTCTAGCAGAAGAAATTGCAACCAAAAACAAAACTTTCCAAGATAATAACTTAATATCAACGGAATGTAAGGGTTCAAACGGAACCCCCTGAAGAACTGAAAGAACTAGGTTGAGACTCCAAGGAGGAGTCCAAATTTTGTAAACAGGCTTGATTCTAACCAGAGCCTGAACAAAGGCTAGAACATCTGGCACAGCTGCCAGCTTTTTGTGAAGTAACACAGACAAGGCAGAAATCTGTCCCATCAAGGAACTTGCAGATAATCCTTTTTCCAATCCTTCTCGAAGGAAGGATAGACTCTTAGGAATCTTAACCTTGTCCCAAGGGAATCCTGCAGATTCACACCAACAGATATACCAAATTATGTGGTAATTTTTCTGGTTACAGGCTTTCAGGCCTGAACAAGAGTATTAATAACAGAATCTGAGAACCCTCGCTTTGATAAGATCAAGCGTTCAATCTCCAAGCAGTCAGCTGGAGTGGGTCGAACGGACCTAGAACAAGAAGGTCTCGTCTCAAAGGTAGCTTCCATAGTGGAGCCGATGACATATTCACCAGATCTGCATACCAAGTCCTGCGTGGCCACGCAGGAGCTATCAAAATCACCGACGCCCTCTCCTGATTGATCCTGGCTACCAGCCTGGGGATGAGAGGAAACGGCGGGAACACATAAGCTAGTTTGAAGGTCCAAGGTGCTACTAGTGCATCCACTAGAGCCGCCTTGGGATCCCTGGATCTGTACCCGTAGTAAGGAACTCTGAAGTTCTGACGAGAGGCCATCAGATCCATGTCTGGAATGCCCCACGGTTGAGTGACTTGGGCAAAGATTTCCGGATGGAGTTCCCACTCCCCCGGATGCAATGTCTGACGACTCAGAAAATCCGCTTCCCAATTTTCCACTCCTGGGATGTGGATAGCAGACAGGTGGCAGGAGTGAGACTCCGCCCATAGAATGATTTTGGTCACTTCTTCCATCGCTAGGGAACTCCTTGTTCCCCCCTGATGGTTGATGTATGAACTTGGCCCTCGCTAGCTGAGGCCAAGCTTTGAGAGCATTGAATATCGCTCTCAGTTCCAGAATATTTATCGGTAGAAGAGATTCTACCCGAGACCAAAGACCCTGAGCTTTCAGGGATCCCCAGACCGCGCCCCAGCCCATCAGACTGGCGTCGGTCGTGACAATGACCCACTCTGGTCTGCGGAAGGTCATCCCTTGTGACAGGTTGTCCAGGGACAGCCACCAACGGAATGAGTCTCTGGTCCTCTGATTTTCTTGTATCTTCGGAGACAAGTCTGAATAGTCCCCATTCCACTGACTGAGCATGAACAGTTGTAATGGTCTTAGATGAATGCGCACAAAAGGAACTATGTCCATTGCCGCTACCATCAAACCTATCACTTCCATGCACTGCGCTATGGAAGGAAGAGGAACGGAATGAAGTATCCGACAAGAGTCTAGAAGTTTTGTTTTTCTGGCTTCTGTCAGAAAAATCCTCATTTCTAAGGAGTCTATTATAGTTCCCAAGAAGGGAACCCTCGTTGACGGAGATAGAGAACTCTTTTCCACGTTCACTTTCCATCCGTGAGATCTGAGAAAGGCCAGGACAATGTCCGTGTGAGCCTTTACTTGAGGAAGGGACGACGCTCGAATCAGAATGTCGTCCAAGTAAGGTACTACAGCAATGCCCCTTGGTCTTAGCACCGCCAGAAGGGACCCTAGTACCTATGAGAAAATCCTAGGAGCAGTGGCTAATCCGAAAGAAAACGCCACGAACTGGAAATGCTTGTCCAGGAATGCAAACCTTAGGAACCGATGATGTTCCTTGTGGATAGGAATATGTAGATACGCATCCTTGAAATCCACCTTGGTCATGAATTGACCTTCCTGGATGGAAGGAAGAAGTGTTCGAATGGTTTCCATCTTGAACGATGGAACCTTGAGAAACTTGTTCAAGATCTTGAGATCTAAGATTGGTCTGAACGTTCCCTCTTTTTTGGGAACTATGAACAGATTGGAGTAGAACCCCATCCCTTGTTCTCCTAATGGAACAGGATGAATCACTCCCATTTTTAGCAGGTCTTCTACCCAATGTAAGAATGCCTGTCTTCTTATGTGGTCTGAAGACAACTGAGACCTGTGGAACCTCCCCCTTGGAGGAAGCCCCTTGAACTCCAGAGAATAACCTTGGGAGACTATTTCTAGCGCCCAAGGATCCAGAACATCTCTTGCCCAAGCCTGAGCGAAGAGAGAGAGTCTGCCCCCCACCAGATCCGGTCCCGGATCGGGGGCCCGCATTTCATGCTGTCTTGGTAGCAGTGGCAGGTTTCCTGGCCTGCTTTCCTTTGTTCCAGCCTTGCATAGGTCTCCAGGCTGGATTGGCTTGAGAAGTATTACCTTCCTGCTTAGAGGACGTAGCCCTTGGGGCTGATCCGTTCTGCGAAAGGGACGAAACTTAGGTTTATTTTTGGTCTTGAAAAGACCTATCCTGAGGAAGGGCGTGGCCCTTGCCCCCAGTGATATCAGAGATAATCTCTTTCAAGTCAGGGCCAAAGAGTGTTTTCCCCTTGAAAGGAATGTCAAGCAATTTGTTCTTGGAAGACGCATCCGCTGCCCAAGATTTTAACCAAAGCGCTCTGCGCCACAATAGCAAACCGAGAATTTTTTCGCCGCTAACCTAGCCAATTGCAAGGTGGCGTCTAGGGTGAAAGAATTAGCCAATTTAAGAGCACGAATTCTGTCCATAATCTCCTCATAAGAAGAAGAATTACTAATAATCGCCTTTCCTAGCTCATCAAACTAGAAACACGCGGCTGCAGTGACAGGGACAATGCATGCAATTGGTTGTAGAAGGGAACCTTGCTGAACAAACATCTTTAGCAGACCTTCTAATTTTTTATCCATAGGATCTTGGAAAGCACAACTATCTTCTATGGGTATAGTGGCGCGCTTGTGTAGAGTAGAAACCGCCCCCTCGACCTTGGGGACTGTCTGCCATCAGTCCTTTCTGGGGTCGACTATAAGAAAACAATTTTATAAATATGGGGGGAGGTACTAAAGGTATACCGGGCCTGTCCCATACTTTACTAACAATGTACGCCACCCGCTTGGATATAGGAAAAGCTTCGGGGGGCCCCGGGGCCTCTAAGAACTTTTCCATTTTACATAGTGGTTCTGGAATGACCAGATAATCACAATCATCCAAATTGGATAACACCTCCTTAAGCAGAGCGCGGAGATGTTCCAACTTAAATTTAAAAGTAATCACATCAGGTTCAGCTTGTTGAGAAATGTTTCCTGAATCTGAAATTTCTCCCTCAGACAAAACCTCCCTGGCCCCCTCAGACTGGTGTAGGGGCCCTTCAGAAACCATATCATCAGCGTTCTCATGCTCTACAGAATTTTCTAAAACAGAGCAGTCGCGCTTTCGCTGATAAGTGGGCATATTGGCTAAAATGTTTTTGATAGAATTATCCATTACAGCCGTTAAATGTTGCATAGTAAGGAGTATTGGCGCACTAGATGTACTAGGGGCCTCCTGTATGGGCAAGACTGGTGTAGACGAAGGAGGGGATGATGCAGTACCATGCTTACTCCCCTCACTTGAGGAATCATCTTGGGCATCATTTTTACTAAAATTTTTTATGACATAAAATACATATAGTTAAATGAGAAGGAACCTTGGTTTCCCCACAGTCAGAACACAATCTATCTGGTAGTTCAGACATGTTAAACAGGCATAAACTTGATAACAAAGCACAAAAAACGTTTTAAAATAAAACCGTTACTGTCACTTTAAATTTTAAACTAAACACACTTTATTACTGCAATTGCGAAAAAGTATGAAGGAATTGTTCAAAATTCACCAAAATTTCACCACAGTGTCTTAAAGCCTTAAAAGTATTGCACACCAAATTTGGAAGCTTTAACCCTTAAAATAACGGAACCGGAGCCGTTTTTATATTTAACCCCTTTACAGTCCCTGGAATCTGCTTTGCTGAGACCCAACCAAGCCCAAAGGGGAATACGATACCAAATGATGCCTTCAGAAAGACTTTTCTATGTATCAGAGCTCCACACACATGCAGCTGCATGCCATGCTGTCCTCAAAAACAAGTGCGCCATACCGGCGCGAAAATGAGGCTCTGACTATGATTAGGGAAAGCCCCTAAAGAATAAGGTGTCTAAAACAGTGCCTGCCGATATAATCATATCAAAATACCCAGAATAAATGATTCCTCAAGGCTAAATATGTGTTAATAATGAATCGATTTAGCCCAGAAAAAGTCTACAGTCTTAATAAGCCCTTATTTACTATCTTAATAAACATGGCTTACCGGATCCCATAGGGAAAATGACAGCTTCCAGCATTACATCGTCTTGTTAGAATGTGTCATACCTCAAGCAGTAAGAGACTGCACACTGTTCCCCCAACTGAAGTTAATTGCTCTCAACAGTCCTGTGTGGAACAGCCATGGATTTTAGTTACGGTGCTAAAATCATTTTCCTCATACAAACAGAAATCTTCATCTCTTTTCTGTTTCTGAGTAAATAGTACATACCAGCACTATTTTAAAATAACAAACTCTTGATTGAATAATAAAAACTACAGTTAAACACTAAAAAACTCTAAGCCACCTCCGTGGAGATGTTGCCTGTACAACGGCAAAGAGAATGACTGGGGTAGGCGGAGCCTAGGAGGGATCATGTGACCAGCTTTGCTGGGCTCTTTGCCATTTCCTGTTGGGGAAGAGAATATCCCACAAGTAAGGATGACGCCGTGGACCGGACACACCTATGTTGGAGAAATATTTCCTCGCACTGCTGGAGGGTTCCGCCCTTTTTCTTTGAGCATTCAGTGAGTTCAGCCCCTGTGAATTATGCACTACAATTTTTCTTTAAACTGGTTAATCCTTTATCATCAAGCCCTTAATCTCCACAAATTCAGTCCTAAGGTGAGCAAGCTAATAGGAGACGTGGCATGCGTTAAAAAGCGAGGGGGCCTGTATGATGAAACCATCAACATGCTCCAAACAACCCTAACCAAGTACAAGAAATGGCTACAAACCTGCAACATAAACATGTTGTACTGAGTGAGATCAACATTTGTGTTTATTCATCTTACAATACAACAGAGATGCAACTTGCACATCATTCCAAATACGTAGAAAGAAAAACTGAAGTTGAAGGTGAGGCCCTTTGAAAACTTCTAGGAAAGACTTTACCTACTGCATAAAGACATGAGACATAGTGGTGTAGAAAATATTATAATATTAAAAAAGGCTCACTTTGGTATGAAAACACTGATTAGAAGTCACAATGAAAATGATATTTTTCATAATCACTGGAAAATATAAAGGATGGTCAGAGGCAACAATCTAAAAAGATCTTCAAATGGGTACTGTGGCTTATGCCTGGCGTTCAGTGTGTACAACAATGATCCTACCACTTCCGTATGAGATAAACAGCTATGTGACTGAACTGCAGGTTCACATGTCTGATAGGTAACAGATTTCCTAAAGTAAAGACCTTATGATGTTATTAATGTTTGGCAAACTAAACATTCAAACAGAATAGCCAAGTGAACATAAACAATAACCAAAATATACTAATCCTCAGTCAATACATAATTTCATACTCCACTTTGGTGATAAATGACAAGGGTGAAAATGTATAGTTTAGTTCATATATGTGCCATATAGGCAGGTCTCTGAGATGAGAGTATAATAAAAATAAATTTAAAGGGGAAAAAAAAAGTTATATTTCATGTAATTCCACTATGTCAATTGTGCGTAATGTGTCCTTTTGAAACATATTAGAAAGGTTGACAGGACCTGCCATTTATTTCATTACACAATGCCTTAATCTAGTACAAAGAATTCTGTAGGAGAAGCACTCTTTTATCTCATAATGAATAGGTCACCCTGAACTTATTAAGTTTTAAGCATAAGAAAAGTGTTTGAATTTTAAATATAAACTAATCTCCTTATAGCAGATGAATTGTTACATTCATGCATAATATTGGTGATTCTAATTCATTTTACATGTATAAAAAAGGGAAAAAAAAGAAATAGCCTTAATTTATAACCATTAAAATATTCCTTATAATATTCTATATACATCACCATTTTTTAACTCTAATGGCGACTGTGACACAGATTGTAAAATATATTGTGTGTATGTGTATATATATATATATATATATATATATATATATATATATATACACATACACACATACATACATATATACAGTATATACAGGGAGTGCAGAATTATTAGGCAACTGAGTATTTTGACCACATCATCCTCTTTATGCATGTTGTCTTACTCCAAGCTGTATAGGCTCGAAAGCCTACTACCAATTAAGCATATTAGGTGATGTGCATCTCTGTAATGAGAAGGCGTGTGGTCTAATGACATCAACACCCTATATCAGGTGTGCATAATTATTAGGCAACTTCCTTTCCTTTGGCAAAATGGGTCAAAAGAAGGACTTGACAGGCTCAGAAAAATCAAAAATAGTGAGATATCTTACAGAGGGATGCAGCACTCTTAAAATTGCAAAGCTTCTGAAGCGTGATCATCGAACAATCAAGCGTTTCATTCAACATAGTCAACAGGGTCGCAAGAAGCGTGTGGAAAAACCAAGGCGCAAAATAACTGCCCATGAACTGAGAAAAGTCAAGCGTGCAGCTGCCAAGATGCCACTTGCCAATAGTTTGGACATATTTCAGAGCTGCAACATCACTGGAGTGCCCAAAAGCACAAGGTGTGCAATACTCAGAGACATGGCCAAGGTAAGAAAGGCTGAAAGACGACCACCACTGAACAAGACACACAAGCTGAAATGTCAAGACTGGGCCAAAGAAATATCTCAAGACTGATTTTTCTAAGGTTTTATGGACTGATGAAATGAGAGTGAGTCTTGATGGGCCAGATGGATGGGTTGGTAAAGGGCAGAGAGCTCCAGTCCGACTCAGATGCCAGCAAGGTGGAGGTGGAGTACTGGTTTGGGCTGGTATCATCAAAGATGAGCTTGTGGGGCCTTTTCGGGTTGAGGATGGAGTCAAGCTCAACTCCCAGTCCTACTGCCAGTTTCTGGAAGACACCTTCTTCAAGCAGTGGTACAGGAAGAAGTCTGCATCCTTCAAGAAAAACATGATTTTCATGCAGGACAATGCTCCATCACACGCGTCCAAGTACTCCACAGCGTGGCTGGCAAGAAAGGGTATAAAAGAAGAAAATCTAATGACATGGCCTCCTTGTTCACCTGATCTGAACCCCATTGAGAACCTGTGGTCCATCATCAAATGTGAGATTTACAAGGAGGGAAAACAGTACACCTCTCTGAACAGTGGCTGGGAGGCTGTGGTTGCTGCTGCACGCAATGTTGATGGTGAACAGATCAAAACACTGACAGAATCCATGGATGGCAGGCTTTTGAGTGTTCTTGCAAAGAAAGGTGGCTATATTGGTCACTGATTTGTTTTTGTTTTGTTTTTGAATGTCAGAAATGTATATTTGTGAACGTTGAGATGTTATATTGGTTTCACTGGTAAAAATAAATAATTGAAATGGGTATATATTTGTTTTTTGTTAAGTTTCCTAATAATTATGCACAGTAATAGTCACCTGCACACACAGATATCCCCCTAAAATAGCTATAACTAAAAACAAACTAAAATCTACTTCCAAAACTATTCAGCTTTGATATTAATGAGTTTTTTGGGTTCATTGAGAACATGGTTGTTGTTCAATAATAAAATTAATCCTCAAAAATACAACTTGCCTAATAATTCTGCACATATATATATATATATATATATATATATATATATATATATAATATATACACTGACCCATACATGTCACAGTGCTGATTGACGAAAAACACTTTAATAATAAAGTCACAAAAATGTATTTACCTTACAAAGAACACTTGCAATTTTTTATAATATTTCTTAAAGCGCCCAAAGCACTACTGAGTCAGGTGCTTACACTGCCCTTGAAATGCTAAAAGAACAAACAGGATCTGTCTTCCAAAATACGTAACGTACAAAGTTAATGAGCATAAACTAATGACTCCACATAAGCAACAATTTAAAAAAAAAATATATATGAAAACATTAGAAAACTGAGTAATAAACAAAGTAAAAATAAAATCTAACATTTGTGTCAAGAACTACGATTAAGCAAACCAAATTAAAAACATAATTTATACTTACAGACAACTTTCTTTCAGGATGAGGAGAGTCCATTGGTGTCCATAACATGTGGGATATACTTCTCGCCACAAGAGCTTTTAATCCCTGCAACCTCGACTACCTCTCCAGTTAATGTATAGCAGAGCAGAGGAGAGGTAGAAAAAAGGTAGGAAAGATAGAAAGCAGGGTTAAGAGGTGCGAATAAGAACAGTTGCGATATTCAACAAAAAAGGGAGGGTCCTATGGACTCTCCTCATTCCAAAATAAATTTATCAGTAAGTATAAATTCTGTTTTCTTTTGTAAGATGAGGAGAGTCCATAGGTGTCCATAACATGTAGGATACAATACCCAAGTTGAGAGTTCATGTTAAGGATGGGTGGAACAAAGAAAGGGCAGTTCCTATTTGCCGGACACTGTGGCCTGAATGACTTTCCTTCCAAAGACAGCTTCGGAAGAAGCATAAATATCAAAATGGTAACATTTAGAAAAGGAGCAAAGACCAAGTTGCTGCCTTGCAAATCTGTTCCAAGGAGGCCTTATTCTTTAAGGCACAAAAAGTAGATATAGATCTAGTAGATACAGATCTTTTTTTGGAGGTGGTTGTCCCACAACCAAGAAAGCTTTAAAGTATTATCTGCTTCGGCCATGATGCAAAAACCACTACTGTAATCTTTTGACCCTTCCTGGTAACTGAAAAGTGGACAAACGAGCTAGAGGTCTGTCTTAAATCCTTAGTAGCCTGAAGATCATAAGGAAGTGCAGATAGTTTAGAAACTTGTCTAGCTGAAGAGATGGCTAGAAGATAATTTCCAAGACAACAATTGTAGGTCCAGATAATGCGTAAGTTCAAAGGGACTTTGCAAAACAGATAGAACCAGATTCAAATTCCAAGGCAGAACAATAGGCATAATAACAGGGCAAATTCTCACCAAAGCTTGTTCAAAAGTTTGATCATCAGGCAACTTTGCCAACTTTTATAAAACAAAACAGATAAGGCAAATATCTGACAATGTAAAGGGACAGTCTATACTTAAATTGTTATTGTTTAAAAAGAAAGATAATGCCTTTTACTACCCAATCCCCAGCTTTGAAAAACCAACATTGTTATATTAATATACTTAAACATTTAAACCTCTAAATTTCTGCCTGCTTCTAAGTCACTAAAGACAGCATCACATACTTTTGTATTTGCTTTTCACAACAGGAGACTGCTAGTTCACGTGGGCCATATAGATACCATTGTGTTCACACCCGGGGAGTAATTTTAAGAGTTAGCACAACACTGTACTAAATTAAAATCAATAGATAATAAATAAAAAGTCATGTGATCAGGGGGCTGCCAGAAGAGTTTTACATACAAGGTAATCACAGAGGTATATTAATATAACTGTGTTGGTTATGCAAAACTGGGGAAGGAGTAATAAATGGATTATCTATATTTTAAAACAATAAAAATTCTATTGTAGACTGTCCCTTTAAGGAACTAACCGATAAACCTTTCTCCAGACCATCCTGGATAAACTGAAGAAATCAGGGAATTTTTAAAGGATTCCAAGACAAATCTCTAGAAGAACACCAAATCTGAGAAACCTCTACTCTTGAGGACAAGGCGTTCAACCTCTACACCATCAAAGTCAGAGATCCTGATGATACAATGGACCTTGAGAAAGCAGATCTTCTCTGAGAGGAAGAGTCCATGGCCTTTCTCCCTCACAAAATGCTGATGCAGAAGAGCCCATCTAGTGTAACGATACTGCAGAGGATATTTGCAGATACACCTGTAACTCCTCTGGTGGAGGCTAAGGAACAGGGTCCCTGTGACACCAAAGGGCAGTTATGGCTGATAAATTTACCCATGAGGGTACTGGCATTCCATAAGAGAGGTATTCCTATACCACTGTTACACCCCTGCATTCTGAGTCTTCCTAATGTTTATCAGGAACTTGTGGATAAAACCTTGGCATCTTAACTACAGGAGGGTAAAAAATGGAAAAGAGGCATCCTTTAGTTGATTTATGTTGTGTACTGGATGTCTCTCTTTCATCCTCCATATGCACACAATGTCCTTGTTCTTTAGTCCCTCCTTATTTCTAGTGCCTCTGACCAAGCAGTGACACAGGATATGAGGACATGCCAACAGGCAGAGTACTTGCCTATGGCTCTTATAATACAGCCTTTTATGAAGCACATATCTCAGTCCCCACACTCATTTGAAGGGATAACAGAATTTATGTTTACCTGATAAATTACTTTCTCCAACGGTGTGTCCGGTCCACGGCGTCATCCTTACTTGTGGGATATTCTCTTCCCCAACAGGAAATGGCAAAGAGCCCAGCAAAGCTGGTCACATGATCCCTCCTAGGCTCCGCCTTCCCCAGTCATTCGACCGACGTAAAGGAGGAATATTTGCATAGGAGAAATCATATGATACCGTGGTGACTGTAGTTAAAGAAAATAAAATATCAGACCTGATTAAAAAACCAGGGCGGGCCGTGGACCGGACACACCGTTGGAGAAAGTAATTTATCAGGTAAACATAAATTCTGTTTTCTCCAACATAGGTGTGTCCGGTCCACGGCGTCATCCTTACTTGTGGGAACCAATACCAAAGCTTTAGGACACGGATAATGGGAGGGAGCAAATCAGGTCACCTAGTTGGAAGGCACCACGGCTTGCAAAACCTTTCTCCCAAAAATAGCCTCAGAAGAAGCAAAAGTATCAAATTTGTAAAATTTGGTAAAAGTGTGCAGTGAAGACCAAGTCGCTGCCTTACATATCTGATCAACAGAAGCCTCGTTCTTGAAGGCCCATGTGGAAGCCACGGCCCTAGTGGAATGAGCTGTGATTCTTTCAGGAGGCTGCCGTCCGGCAGTCTCATAAGCCAATCGGATGATGCTTTTAAGCCAAAAAGAGAGAGAGGTAGAAGTTGCTTTTTGACCTCTCCTTTTACCAGAATAAACAACAAACAAGGAAGATGTTTGTCTGAAATCCTTTGTAGCATCTAAATAGAATTTTAGAGCACGAACTACATCCAAATTGTGCAACAAACGTTCCTTCTTTGAAACTGGATTCGGACACAAAGAAGGCACGACTATCTCCTGGTTAATGTTTTTGTTAGAAACAACTTTCGGAAGAAAACCAGGTTTAGTACGCAAAACCACCTTATCTGCATGGAACACCAGATAAGGAGGAGAACACTGCAGAGCAGATAACTCTGAAACTCTTCTAGCAGAAGAAATTGCAACCAAAAACAAAACCTTCCAAGATAATAACTTAATATCTACGGAATGTAAGGGTTCAAACGGAACCCCCTGAAGAACTGAAAGAACTAAATTGAGACTCCAAGGAGGAGTCAAAGGTTTGTAAACAGGCTTGATTCTAACCAGAGCCTGAACAAAAGCTTGAACATCTGGCACAGCCGCCAGCTTTTTGTGAAGTAAAACAGATAAAGCAGAAATCTGTCCCTTCAAAGAACTTGCAGATAATCCTTTCTCCAAACCTTCTTGAAGAAAGGATAGAATCTTAGGAATTTTTATCTTGTTCCATGGGAATCCTTTAGATTCACACCAACAGATATATTTTTTCCATATTTTATGGTAGATTTTTCTAGTTACAGGCTTTCTGGCCTGAACAAGAGTATCAATGACAGAATCTGAGAACCCTCGCTTTGATAAAATCAAGCGTTCAATCTCCAAGCAGTCAGTTGGAGTGATGCCAGATTCGGATGTTCGAACGGACCTTGAACAAGAAGGTCCTGTCTCAAAGGTAGCTTCCATGGTGGAGCCGATGACATATTCACCAGGTCTGCATACCAAGTCCTGCGTGGCCACGCAGGAGCTATCAAGATCACCGATGCCCTCTCCTGATTGATCCTGGCTACCAGCCTGGGGATGAGAGGAAACGATGGGAATACATAAGCTAGGTTGAAGGTCCAAGGTGCTACTAGTGCATCTACTAGAGTCGCCTTGGGATCCCTGGATCTGGACCCGTAGCAAGGAACCTTGAAGTTCTGACGAGAGGCCATCAGATCCATGTCTGGAATGCCCCACAACTGAGTAATTTGGGCAAAGATTTCCGGATGGAGTTCCCACTCCCCCGGATGAAATGTCTGACGACTCAGAAAATCCGCTTCCCAGTTTTCCACTCCTGGGATGTGGATTGCAGACAAGTGGCAGGAGTGAGTCTCCGCCCATTGAATGATTTTGGTCACTTCTTCCATCGCCAGGGAACTCCTTGTTCCCCCCTGATGGTTGATATACGCAACAGTCGTCATGTTGTCTGATTGAAACCGTATGAATTTGGCCTTTGCTAGCTGAGGCCAAGCCTTGAGAGCATTGAATATCGCTCTCAGTCCCAGAATATTTATCGGGAGAAGAGATTCTTCCCGAGACCAAAGACCCTGAGCTTTCAGGGGTTCCCAGACCGCGCCCCAGCCCACCAGACTGGCGTCGGTCGTGACAATGACCCACTCTGGTCTGCGGAAGCTCATCCCCTGTGACAGGTTGTCCAGGGTCAGCCACCAACGGAGTGAATCTCTGGTCCTCTGATCTACTTGTATCGTCAGAGACAAGTCTGTATAATCCCCATTCCACTGACTGAGCATGCACAGTTGTAATGGTCTCAGATGAATTCGCGCAAAAGGAACTATGTCCATTGCAGCGACCATCAAACCTATTACTTCCATGCACTGCGCTATGGAAGGAAGAGGAACAGAATGAAGTACTTGACAAGAGCTTAGAAGTTTTGATTTTCTGGCCTCTGTCAGAAAAATCCTCATTTCTAAGGAGTCTATTATCGTTCCCAAGAAGGGAACTCTTGTTGACGGAGATAGAGAACTTTTTTCTACGTTCACTTTCCACCCGTGAGATCTGAGAAAGGCCAGGACAATGTCCGTATGAGCCTTTGCTTGTGGTAGGGACGACGCTTGAATCAGTATGTCGTCCAAGTAAGGTACTACTGCAATGCCCCTTGGTCGTAGCACCGCTAGAAGGGACCCTAGTACCTTTGCGAAAATTCTTGGAGCAGTGGCTAATCCGAATGGAAGTGCCACAAACTGGTAATGCTTGTCCAGAAAGGCGAACCTTAGGAACCGATGATGTTCCTTGTGGATAGGAATATGTAGATACGCATCCTTTAAATCCACCGTGGTCATGAATTGACCTTCCTGGATGGAAGGAAGAATTGTCCGAATGGTTTCCATTTTGAACGATGGAACCTTGAGAAACTTGTTTAGGATCTTGAGATCTAAGATTGGTCTGAATGTTCCCTCTTTTTTGGGAACTATGAACAGATTGGAGTAGAATCCCATCCCTTGTTCTCCTAATGGAACAGGATGAATCACTCCCATTTTTAACAGGTCTTCTACACAATGTAAGAATGCCTGTCTTTTTATGTGGTCTGAAGACAATTGAGACCTGTGGAACCTCCCCCTTGGGGGAAGCTCCTTGAATTCCAGAAGATAACCTTGGGAGACTATTTCTAGCGCCCAAGGATCCAGAACATCTCTTGCCCAAGCCTGAGCGAAGAGAGAAAGTCTGCCCCCCACCAGATCCGGTCCCGGATCGGGGGCCAACATCTCATGCTGTCTTGGTAGCAGTGGCAGGTTTCTTGGCCTGCTTACCTTTGTTCCAGCCTTGCATTGGCCTCCAGGCTGGCTTGGTTTGAGAAGTATTACCCTCTTGCTTAGAGGATGTAGCACTTGGGGCTGGTCCGTTTCTGCGAAAGGGACGAAAATTTGGTTTATTTTTAGCCTTGAAAGACCTATCCTGAGGAAGGGCGTGGCCCTTACCCCCAGTGATATCAGAAATAATCTCTTTCAAGTCAGGGCCAAACAGCGTTTTCCCCTTGAAAGGTATGTTAAGCAATTTGTTCTTGGAAGACGCATCCGCTGACCAAGATTTTAGCCAAAGCGCTCTGCGCGCCACAATAGCAAACCCTGAATTTTTCGCCGCTAATCTAGCCAATTGCAAAGTGGCGTCTAAAGTAAAAGAGTTAGCCAATTTGAGAGCATGAATTCTGTCCATAATCTCCTCATAAGAAGAATCTTTATTGAGCGACTTTTCTAGTTCATCGAACCAGAAACACGCTGCTGTAGTGACAGGAACCATGCATGAAATTGGTTGTAGAAGGTAACCTTGCTGAACAAACATCTTTTTAAGCAAACCCTCTAATTTTTTATCCATAGGATCTTTGAAAGCACAACTATCTTCTATAGGGATAGTAGTGCGTTTGTTTAGAGTAGAAACCGCCCCCTCGACCTTGGGGACTGTCTGCCATAAGTCCTTTCTGGGGTCGACCATAGGAAACAATTTCTTAAATATAGGGGGAGGGACAAAAGGTATGCCGGGCCTTTCCCATTCTTTGTTTACAATGTCCGCCACCCGCTTGGGTATAGGAAAAGCTTCGGGGGGCCCCGGGACCTCTAGGAACTTGTCCATCTTACATAATTTCTCTGGAATGACCAAATTCTCACAATCATCCAGAGTAGATAACACCTCCTTAAGCAGAGCGCGGAGATGTTCCAATTTAAATTTGAATGTAATCACATCAGGTTCAGCTTGTTGAGAAATTTTCCCTGAATCTGAAATTTCTCCCTCAGACAAAACCTCCCTGGCCCCCTCAGACTGGTGTAGGGGCACTTCAGAACCAATATCATCAGCGTCCTCATGCTCTTCAGTATTTTCTAAAACAGAGCAGTCGCGCTTTCGCTGATAAGTGGGCATTTTGGCTAAAATGTTTTTGATAGAATTATCCATTACAGCCGTTAATTGTTGCATAGTAAGGAGTATTGGCGCACTAGATGTACTAGGGGCCTCCTGTGTGGGCAAGACTGGTGTAGACGAAGGAGGGGATGATGCAGTACCATGCTTACTCCCCTCACTTGAGGAATCATCTTGGGCATCATTTTCCCTAAATTTTGTGTCACATAAATCACATCTATTTAAATGAGAAGGAACCTTGGCTTCCCCACATACAGAACATAGTCTATCTGATAGTTCAGACATGTTAAACAGGCATAAACTTGATAACAAAGTACAAAAAACGTTTTAAAATAAAACCGTTACTGTCACTTTAAATTTTAAACTGAACACACTTTATTACTGAAAATGTGAAAAAGTATGAAGGAATTGTTCAAATTTCACCACAGTGTCTTAAAGCCTTAAAAGTATTGCACACCAAATTTGAAAGCTTTAACTCTTAAAATAACGGAACCGGAGCCGTTTTTATATTTAACCCCTATACAGTCCCTGGTATCTGCTTTGCTGAGACCCAACCAAGCCCAAAGGGGAATACGATACCAAATGACGCCTTCAGTAAGCTTTTTCTATGTATCTGAGCTCCTCACACATGCATCTGCATGTCTTGCTTCCCAAAAACAACTGCGCAATAGAGGCGCGAAAATGAGGCTCTGCCTATGATTAGAGAAGGCCCCCAGTGAAAAAGGTGTCCAATACAGTGCCTGCCGGTTATTTTACATAATTCCCAAGAATAAAATAACTCCTCAAAACTATGAAGTATTAAAAATGCTTATATATCAATCGTTTTAGCCCAGAAAAATGTCTACCAGTCTTTAAAGCCCTTGTGAAGCCCTTTATTCTTATTTAATAAAAATGGCTTACCGGATCCCATAGGGAAAATGACAGCTTCCAGCATTACCAAGTCTTGTTAGAAATGTGTCATACCTCAAGCAGCAAAAGTCTGCTCACTGTTTCCCCCAACTGAAGTTAATTCCTCTCAACAGTCCTGTGTGGAAACAGCCATCGATTTTAGTAACGGTTGCTAAAATCATTTTCCTCTTACAAACAGAAATCTTCATCTCTTTTCTGTTTCAGAGTAAATAGTACATACCAGCACTATTTTAAAATAACAAACTCTTGATTGAAGAATAAAAACTACATTTAAACACCAAAAAACTCTAAGCCATCTCCGTGGAGATGTTGCCTGTACAACGGCAAAGAGAATGACTGGGGAAGGCGGAGCCTAGGAGGGATCATGTGACCAGCTTTGCTGGGCTCTTTGCCATTTCCTGTTGGGGAAGAGAATATCCCACAAGTAAGGATGACGCCGTGGACCGGACACACCTATGTTGGAGAAAACACCCTTATTTCTCTATGACACCATTTATTATGGTACGGATGGCTTTTACTGCAAACCAAGTTACTAAAATGTGTATTTGGCATGTGACTGATGGAAGCTTTATCTCCTCCTTTTGAGATAGATGAACAGGAAAAGGATGCAGGTGAGAAATGATTATCATCTTCCCCTATTAGACACTAGAGAGGCTTTCTATTGAGAAAGGGCTGTTAATTAACGTCTAAATTAACCCATTTGAATTTATGCAAAATAATTAACTTTTTCATGCACATAACTACCCGAGCATAAGCAGGTGTGTTATATGCATGTCCAACCAATACTTCTGTATATAATTAGAGTGCTGCAGCCACTCATATCATGCAGACATTATGTACATGAGAAATAGAAAAAAAACACATGTTGAAAAGATTCATATTATAATGCATATGGGCCAAAATATAGATTTGCCTAAAGGTAGTTTTTGTGACTACTATCAATAGACATTAAAAAGCAATAACAATTTGCAATATAAGTGGCATTCAGTCCAATTCATACCAGAGATAAGTAAAAATAAATAAAACAGAGCTTAAAGCAGAGCTGTCCAAGCTACAATCCAAGGGCCTCATCCAAGCAACACTTAGGAGAAAACAGATAAATCCACTATTCTATAGCTGTTACACATTTCACATTAGCTAATTAGGAACATGAATTTGTACCAAATATTAAAAATTTGAGTAGTAAATTCTTTAATAGTTACTCAATACATTACAATCTAATTTTATCTTGACAATTTAACAACCATAACTTTTAGTAATTTAATGTTTCCCAAAAAATCCTAACATCAGTGACCATCTCGCCATAGCAAACAAATTTGAGCAGCCATGCATCAAAGTGAGTATTAAAGGGACAGTCAACACCAGAATTTTTGTTGTTTAAAAAGAAAGATAATCCCTTAATTACCCATTCCCCAGTCACTCCTAGGTCACTTTACGTGCATGAGCTCAATGTTATCTATATGAAAAATGTGAACTAATGCCCTCTAGTGGTCAAAATGTATTCAGATTAGAGGCAGTCATCAAGGTCTAGGAAATTAGCATATGAACCTCCTAGTTTTAGCTTTCAACTAAGAATACAAAGAGAACAAAGCAAAATTGGTGATAAAAGTAAACTGGGAAGTTGTTTAAAATTGCATGCTCTATTTAAATCATGAAAGTTTTTTTTTGGACTTGACTGTCCCTTTAATGACATAAATTCTTATATTCTTGAGAAAGTGGAGAGTTTAGATAAAAATGGTTACAATGTGGCACAATGGTGTTGTATTTCTGTTAATCTTTGGTTAAAGAAGATCTGAGAGGGATGTTGTTGCTAAAATGTAGTTGAATATTAGAATATGATGATCAAAGAAAAGAGATGAGAAAGAAAGAGAGAAATAGAGGTCAGAGAAATGGGAGGTACAGAAGAGATTAATTAAAGTCATGCATATAGAGTGATCTTTTCAGTGGGTTTGAGATAATATCAAAAGCAGTGGTTAGAAAGTCAGTTTTAGGATGCAAGAGTCACAGGGTTGTCACACAAAATATTGATATTAATCAGGGTGGTTCTTTGAAGACTGCATGACAAAAAGTGATGTGTAATCATTGTGAAGATGTTCCAGGGGGTGATGCACAACAGCAACATAAAGCATTTTTTTGAAAACAACAAATACTTCTAATAATGATGGAAATTGTGATTTAGGGATGCATTGGAGGGTGCAGTAAGTATACAGTAGAATGTCTACTTTGGTTCGTTGTCAATCTAAAGGCACATACAACCGGTAAACAAACCTAAAGTTAGTATTTAAACTGTCCTTTATTTGTAAAATGCCATCATATTACACAGTGCTGACTGCATGATTATAGGAGTGCAGAGATATTAGACTTGACAAAGCGAACTAATACAGGAGAGGGCTCTGCTCCAAATATCTTATCATTTGTTGAAAACTGGCAATTTACAACATGACTGAGACATTCTGGAAAAAGAATAGTTATGTATTTTCCTTAAAACAATGCCAAATAATATATCTAGCTAAAGTAATAACTGTTTAATATTAAGGGTTTATCATATCCCTGAACATCTCTGAGTCAAAAAAGTAGCAAGCAAAGAATCTTTTAATAGAACTTTAATTACTGTTTCAATTTAGCCGGCATAGATCTATTGAAACAGGAAACATATTAAATTGTCAAGTGAAGTGGTAAAGGTGTTAAATTATTTTATGTTAGCAAAACTTGTAAGCTTTTTTTTTTTAACTGTTGGAAAATACTTCTATGGCAATTTATCTTAAATGTCCTTGAGTGCCTGAAGGTGTACTGAGGTGTATAAGGTCTGCTACCAGTGTCCTAATTAAAATTGATTTTTCCCGTATCCCAGAGGTTTCTTATATGCCAAAGGCTGACCTTTTTCTGACATGTACGCATGCAAGATCTGCAAACACTGATACCATCTTTGCCCGCCCACCATAAGTTGATAAAATAATTTTAAAAGCAGGGGAAATTGGAGAAAACTGGCAGATATCAATATTTTTTTGTTGCTGTTAGAAGTAATTTGATAAATGACAGAATTTTAAAATAACAAAAATACATTCCAGTGTTTGAAATATAAATGTATTTAGAGTCACATACAAATCATATAGCTATAAAAGATATCACTTACAGAGCAATTGTTTTTGGGTATTTTAAGTTATACAAACAGTGGCAAAATATATATGTTGTCAACTTTAAAGAGACATGAATCCCAATACATTTTTCTGTCTTTATTCAGATAGAGAATACAATTTTAAAAACTTTTCCAATTTACCTCTATTATAAACTTTGCTTTGTTCCCATGATCTTTTGTGTTGACGAGATACCTAGGTAGGCATGTGGAACACTACATGACAGTAAATAGTGCTACCACTAGGCTCTTGCAGTTGGTTACATTCTAGCAAAACTGCTGACATATAGGGCGCCATGTACTAAGGCGTCAAATTTTTCACACAGACTGTATCAAATTAACCCGCCGGCATTCGCACCATGCGGATAGAACTTCGTTACATGAATGTACTAAAAACCAAGCTATAAAATTTTGCGTCTATTGTGTCTCGAAGACAATCGGATTATTGATAACTTTGAAGCTTCGTTCGGCGCGAAAGAGCAAAGTTATGAAGCAGTCTGCGACCTAATTGGTTTAGTTCTTCACGCACGTGACCATCTAGGTGTCAGAATCGTCAGACAATAGTCCGGGTATGGCTTGTGAACGCGCTGTCATAGGCTCAAGGTATTCTGCTATTTCATTATAAAGTTCCATAATAGCTTCTCTGTCCAAACAGAATCTCTGGATAATCTCCCAATCAGAAATGCCTTCCAAACCCATACGTGGAAGGAAATCTCTAGGGACTCTGATTGTTCTAACTCTCCTTCTTTGCAGTCCATTGTTGTCAACCGGTGCCTGTATAGCCCTTCTTCCTCGTAATTGAATCAATCTGAAAAGAAACATGTGTAAAAGTGATCCAAAAACCAATAATGATACAATAGTAGTCTAGTCCTTTCACTTAAGTACTTCAACCTGGCGTCAGGTTGATACCCCCTATAGTTTTCTATTGTATTCGCTACCTAAATGGTCGCGAAGAAAATCACGCAAAGTTACAGTGAAAGTTGGAGCGGGTGGATTAGTTGTAACATTCATAATTTCCGATTAAAGCGAATTTACGTGCGATCAAACATGTAGTAAGTGGAAAAAGGCTTAGGAACGATCAGTTGCGTAAAATTACGATAGCTGATGAAAAATAGTGTTTTTTCTATTCGATCGCAGATTGGTAAATACGAGATGCAGATCATGAGCAAATTTTGACGCGGAAATACAGACGAACGGTCACTTTGAAGCTTAGTACATGGCGCCTATAGTGTTCCAGAAATGGGCCTGCTCCTAAGCATATGTCCCTGCTTTTTAACAAAACATACTAAGAGAACAAAGAAAAATGTATAATAGAAATACATTAAAAAGTTGTTTAAAATGGCATGCTCTACCTGAATCATGGAAAACAAGGTTGGGTTTCATATCCCTTTAAGAATTTTACTATAATTCCATGTGTGCTTTAATTTGAAAAATTGTATCATCATCTCATGCACTATCCCATACAAATCTACTCCAATATACAAATCTCCCCATAATCTTAAAGGGACACTGAACCCACATTTTTTTTTTTCGTTTAGAGCATGCAATTAAGCAACTTTCTAATTTACTCCTATTATTACATTTTCTTAGTTCTCTTGGTATCTTTATTTGAAAAGCAATAATGCAAGTTTAGAAGTCGGACCATTTGTGGTGAACAACCTGGGTTGTTCTTGCCGATTGGTGGATAAATTTACCCACCAATAAACAAGTGTTGTCCAGAGTCTTGAACCAAAAAAGTCTGGCTCCTTAGCTTAGATGCCTTCTTTTTTAACCCTTTAGTGACCAGACCACTTTTCCATTTGTTGACCGTTTAGGACCAGGGCTATTTTTATATTTCTGTGATGTTTGTGTTTAGCTGTAATTTTCCTCTTATTCATTTACTGTACCCACACATATTATATACCATTTTTCTCATCATTATATGGACTTTCTAAAGACACCATTATTTTCATCATATCTTATAATTTAGTATAAAAAAATTATAAAATATGAGGGAAAAAATGGAAAAAAACACACTTTTTCTAACTTTGACCCCTAAAATCTCTACAACTACCAAAAAATACCCATGCTAAATAGTTTCTAAATTTTGTCCTGAGTTTAGAAATACCCAATGTTTACATGTTCTTTGCTTTTTTTGCAAGTTATAGGACAATAAATACAAGTAGCACTTTGCTATTTCCAAACCATTTTTTTTTCACCAAAATTAGCGATAGTTACATTGTAACACTGATATCTGTCAGGAATCCCTAAATATCCCTTAACATGAATATATCTTTTTTAGCGGACAACCCAAAATATTGATCTAGGCCCATTTTGGTATATTTCATGTCACTATTCCACCGCCAAATGCGATCAAATTTAAAAAAAAAAAAAAAAAAAAAAAAAAAAAAATTTCACAAACTTTAGGTTTCTCACTGAAATTATTTACAAACAGCTTGTGCAATTGTGGCACAAATGGTTGCAAATGCTTCTCTGGGATCCCCTTTGTTCAGAAATAACAGACATTTATAGCTTTGGCATTACTTTTTGGTAATTAGAAAGCCACTAAATGCCCCTGCACACCACATGTACATTATATCCAGCAGTGAAGGGGTTAATTAGGGAGCTTGTAGGGTTAAATTTAGCTTTAGTTTAGTGTAGTAGACAACCCAAAGTATTGATCTAGGCCCATTTTGGTATATTTCATGCCGTCATTTTACCGCCAAATGCAATCAAATAAAAAAAAAAATTGTTAACTTTTTAACAATTTTAGGTTTCTCACTGAAATTATTTACAAACAGTTAGAGCAATCGTGTCACAAATGTTTGTAAATGCTTCTCTGGGATCCCCTTTGTTCAGAAATAGCAAACATATTTGGCTTTGGCATTGCTTTTTGGTAATTAGAAGGCTGCTAAATGCCGCTGCGCACCACATTTGTATTATGTCCAGCAGTTAAGGGGTTAATTAGGTAGCTTGTAGGTTTAATTATAGCTTTAGTGTAGAGATCAGCCTCCCACCTGAAACATCCCATCCCCTGATCCCTCACTGACCCCCTCAAACAGCTTTCTTCCCTCCCCCACCCCACAATTGTCACAGTCATTAAAAGTACTAGCAGAAACTGTGCCAATACTAAAATAAAAGGCATTTTTAAATTTATTTTTTAGTTATTCTGCAGTGTTGGATCCCCCATAGTCCCCAACCTCCCTGATCCCCCCCAAACAGCTCTCTAACCCTCCCCCCCTTCTATCTAGTTCTCGCCATCTTGGGTACTGGCAGCCATCCTCTGTCATTAAGGGGTTAAATAAATATAGCAAGAGAAGAAAAATTGATAAAAGGAGTAAAATAGAAAGTTGCTTAAAATTGCATGCACTATCTAAATCATGAAAGAAACAATTTGGGTTCCGTATCCCTTTAATTCAAGCTGTACCTTAGTTGAACATTATGTTATTTATTTTATTATGTATTCTATTATTATCTAAACAGCTCTAGTTTTAGAAGTGGCATCAGGAACGTAAATAAGTAAAGGATCTGTATTATTATTATTATTATTATTATTATTATTATTATTATTATTATTATTATTTATTTTGTGATTCAGATAGAGCATACAATTTTAAGCAACTTTCTAATTTACTCCTATTATCAAATGTTCTTTATTTTCTTGGTATCTTTATTTGAAATGCAAAAATGTAAGTTTAGATGCCGGCCCATTTTTGGTGAACAACCTGGGTTGTCTTTATTGATTGGTGTATAAATTCATCCACCAATTAAAAAGTGCTGTCCAGAGGTCTGAACGAAGAAAAAAAGCTTAGAGGCCTTCTTTTTCAAATAAAGATAGCAAGAGAATGAAGAAAATTGATAATAGGAGTAAATTAGAAAGTTGCTTAAAATGTTATGCTCTATCACGAAAGAAAACATTTGGGCACAGTGTCCCTTTAAGTTATTTTAAGGCTTGTGAAACTATACAATACAATTTGATACATTGTTTAAATATAAAATGTGCTAACAAAATATAGCATGTTTATATATATATATATATATATATATATATATATATATATATATATACACACACACATATACAGTATATTTAATATATATATATATATATATATATATATATATATATATATATATATATATATATATATATATATATATATATATATATATATATATAATTAAAGTATGATAGTACATATCTGGATGCTGGACAGTAGACATTAGCTATTCTTTATAACACCATGATAACACTGTTGCATATGCAGGTCAGCATCACAGTGTGAGATAGTGGTATTGCTGTATTTGCGCAGGTGTTTTACATGTTCATATTCTAAATTCTGGTAATTTAAAATGCACCCAGTAATAAATGCACAAAGGATTTGCAGGTGAGGGGTCTGTAAAGGATGCTCTCTCTCTCTCTCTCTCTCTCTCTCTCTTGCCTTCCGTTCTCTTTTCTTCTTTCTTGCACTCTCTCCTCACTTCCTTGTCTCACTAACACACCCCTGCACTTCCTTTCTCCCCACTTGCTCTCTTATAATTCATCTCTCTCATTTTTGTTTATTCATCTTCACTCCTCTTTTTCCTGTTCATTCTTACTTATTTTTCCTCAATCTCCCAACTTTTTCACTCTCTCCTTTTTTTTAATTTCCTAGACTTCTTACTGATCTCCTTCTCTTTCATAATTTCATCATCCTATATAGATTCAAATCATCATTTTTTTACCAAGTGTAAAATATTGGCTAAAGCAAATATTTAGCACCATACAAATATATTTCTTCTTTAGTCAACATCTGAGAATGCACAGATCTGCAGAATCTCCTCCTAAGGGATACAGGCAATCTACATAAGAACACTAGAGGGCTGAACAAATTCTGCATAAGTCTACACAAATGTTATCCAATTCTAAAGTCATAAATTACAGTGAGTAAAATATTTAGATTCATACTACAATTTATAAATGTTATGTACATGACCTAATGCAACTGCAGTTTTAATATACAATATGTGAATATTTAGATAAAGGGCATATTTTGTCCTGTGGATGAAATGGGAATTCTGATTCAGGCTATAAAAACATGGTAGTTGAATTTGTAACTAGTGACAGCTGTTGGATTTCTCCACTAAAAACAGAACACACCACACAATGTACAGTATGTTAGGAATCATCTGCAATGTTACCTATAGCACTAAGTTGCAGTAATTTTGTAAAAAAAAGTTTAATAATTCTGCACTATACCTTGCGTGTATAGACATCCTCTTAAGTGTTGTTGTTTTTTGTTTTAAAAGCGTCACAGACCTGCTGTCTAATCACAGTGCGTCTGATTGCGTCGTTCAACTAAATGTAACAAGCTCTAAAGCTGGTATAAGATACTTCTATCCTTACATGTGAAGAATTGTGCAACAATTTCTATGTTTACTGCCCCTTTAATGCCCCACAAAGGAGTTAAACACATAGTTAAAGGGATGGTGAATTCGAAATTAAACTTAAGGGACAGTGTAGTCAAAATTAAACATTCATGATTTAGATAGGGCATGCAATTTTAAACAACTTTTCAATTTAATTTTATGATCAAATATGCTTTGTTCTCTTGGTATTCTTTGTTAAAAGCTTAACTTAGGTAGGGTGATATGCTTATTTCTAAAGCCCTTAAAGGCTGCCTCTTATCTCAGTGCATTTCGACAGTTAGACAGTGCTAGTTCATGTGTGATATATATATATATATATATATAACATTTTGCCCACTCCTGTGGAGTTATAATTCAGTCAGCACTGATAAGCTAAAATGCAAGTCTGTCAAAAGAATAAGTAATAAAGGGATTATCTCTCTCTCTTTTTTTTTTTAATAATTTTTATTGTTGGGGGCAAAGCCATCACAGGAAATTTTCAGATACACAAATGGTAAACAAGAAACAGAAAAAAGAAAAAGAGACAGAACTATTAAGTATAATGTACAGATTATCATGTGTATAAAGCATTCCACTGCATGTCCATTAAAACTGTCTAAAAAGAGTGCGTGAAAAGTTCCAATTCTTTCCTTTATCCAAATGTCATGCAGAGTATCGTTGATCATTGTGATAACCTATGTGATCGCCTCGTCACCAGAACTTTTTAAATTACAACAATAACAACATAACTCAACATTAAGAACAAACAACATAGAAACATATAGAGGTGGGGATAGGGGGGAAGAGAAAAAAAATAAAATAATAATAATATAAGTAGAAAGTATAAACATTTCAAAGGGGTCTCATGATCCAAAGTATCAAGCACGCTACTAATTGTGGTATTTTAGAATAACATCTCTTCAGAGATATTTACAACAGTCAGCTGGTTCTCCACTGGTTCCCCTAAGCAGGGCCGCCACAAGAAATTTTGGGGCCCCTGACTTAACCATTGATCAGCCCCCCCCCCCCCCCCCCCTTTGACATGTGCCATTTTTGACCAAGTGACTAAAACGTATATGCACTTTATTCTTAAGTGTTTAAACTTGGAAATGTTGTAAAGGTAGTAACATACACACACAGACACACTCATACACTGAAACACACACACTCACACATAAGGATTCACATATAGACACTCTAGCAGACACGCAAAGAAACACACTCAGACACAGACACCCAAACAGACACTCAGCACTTGTTTACATTGACCTGACAAGTAATGAGGTAAATTAGAGTTTTGTAAAAAAAAAAAAAGGAGATTTAGAAAACAAAATATGGATTTTGGATTCTGATTATCTTTATGTAAAGGAAGATACAAACTAAATGATGACAACAGCATGCAGCGGCTGAAAGGAAGGGCCCTGAACTGCCTAAACAATAATTTAAAGGTTAAATGGTGGATTGGTGACTTCCGGAAAGGTCTCGTTAGTCTCAAAGTCTGTAGAAAGATGTGAATAATCAGTAGTAAGGTCAAAATGTCCTAAAAAGGAACAGACAATGGACACACACACACAAACTCAAAGTTGCACATACACCCAAGGAAACACCGACAGAAACAGCCTCAGAAAACACACAAAGACATACACACACACACACACAGAGACACCCACAGAAAACACACAAAGACATACACACAGAGAGACAACCACAGAAAGACATACATACACACACCCTCACTGAGACATCCACAGAAAAAAACACAAAGACATACACACCCTCACAGAGATACCCACTGAAAACACACACCCTCATAGAGACATCTGCAGAAAACACATACATACATACACACACACACACCCTCACAGAGACATCCACAGAAAACACAGACATACACACCCACCCTCACAGAGGCATCGAGAGAAAATACACAAAGACAAACATACACACACCCTCACAGAGACACACATAGAAAAAGCTCAAAGACATATATGCACACACCCTCACAGACATCCACAGGAAATGCACAAATAAATACACACCCACAGAAAAAAAAAATACATACACACTCATATAGGCCTATTTTTTGCAATGTCTGTCTCGCCAGAAACACGGGGCGTCAAGCTCCATTCGGAGCTTGATAGATAGGCCCCATAGAGACACAAACCAAAGCACAAAGACATAAACACAGACACCCACAGAAACACTCACAGGAGGAAACATTTATGCACCTTGCATCCCCTAAATCAACAGTGTGTGGCATGCATAATAAAAAAATGCAGAAATTATTAATGTGCAAACAAAAATAATTCTGTGAATTCAAAATTGTACATTAATGATCTGGGTAGATGACTAGATGAAGAAAAATACTTTTAAAAGGCTGACATATGCTTGTTTGTTTTTTCCCCATTTTCCCCATCCAAGAGCACCACTTCAAATATAGTGTACAAATGTTCCCATCTGTCAGTTGTACTTATGGATTTTTAAAATGCTGTACTCTATATGTCTTGGTGGAACCATAAGCTGTGGTACTCATACCATTAGATCTGGTTAAATGCAGGATTTAGACTTGTTGGTATGTATTTCAAAATTAAGTCAGCTGTAGTGTAAACTGAACAGTTTTAGGTTAACCTGTCTCATTTCAAACACTGAACAATCTTAGTCTGAGAGTATAACATTTTATGCAGATGTAAAAATCTTAGATAAAATGCCTTGGATGGGGAAAATGGGGAAAAAACAAACAATTATTTTTGTTTGCACATTAATAATTTCTGCATTTTTTTATTATGCATGTCACACACTGTTGATTTAGGGGATGCAAGGTGCATAAATGTTTCCTCCTGTGAGTGTTTCTGGAACGTCCTTGCATAAAGGGGCAGTAAACTGGAATGTAATTAATATATATATATATATACAGTATATATATATATATATATATATATATATATATATATATATATATATATATATATATATATATATATATATATATAAATATATATATATAAATATATATATATATATATATATATATATATATATATATATATATATATATATATATATATATATATACACACACACAGTATATATAAATAAAAAAAATGCATATCTTCCAAAAGAGCACCTACCATTTGTGTATTGAGGAGGAAACATTCCTACATGGTTTTAAATATATAATTTCTACAGCATTGTCAAATAATCATAAATACACTGCTGCTAAAAAAATGTGTTTTTATGGACCCCTGGCCCCACCATACAACTACTACCACACTGAAGTTACAATCCGAAATTGCACAAAGAAATAAAAAACATTTGCTAAATAAGTTCTATCTCCTCTACAAATGAAGGTGATCTGCCGTCTGACTCAGGAACACACTGTACAAACAAAGTCTGTCTCACCCTGTGCATAGGGGTTTAGTGCACACTCATAAATCCTCTCAAATGCTAATACTTTACTCCTTGTAATAACATATCCCATGCTCAATTATGCTGTAGTACCCACTGGTGGCTGCAAAAATTAAAAAAAAAAAAAAAATTTTTTTTTTTAGTTCTTGCTTCATGGGCCCCCCTGGCCCATTGGGCCCCTGACAGGAGTCACCCCTGTCACCCCCTGATGGCGGCCCTACCCCTAAGGCTTGCCATTCCCCATTAAGAGTCGCTAGGAGCATCACCTCCAGTTGGGCAAAAGGTTTAAGAATTTGTCTTTGCAGACTTGGGTTGAGTGTAGCTATTAGCGGTTGCCATTTTTTAAAAAAAGGTTGGAGCCTATGACCTGTGTTCAATTTAACATCATGTTGTTCCACAAATAATTGTCTTATTAGAAGGCGCTTAAATTGTGCTATGGTTGGGGGTTGTCTAGAGATCCATCTAGAAAGGATACAGTGTCTCGCTATTAATGTACATAGCGTGAGTAGTCTGTGGTAATTTTTACATGTATCTTCCCATTGGAATAGATATATTTTATTTGTGTTTAGTTTAACATCCATGGTGAAAGTGGATTTTATCCAGTATCGGTAGTGTCCCCAAAAGAGTCTAATGACTGGACATGTATAAAAGCAGTGCATAAATGAGGGGGATTCGCTACTACATTTAATACATAGATTGGGAATTTGTGAGTTCCATTTTGATAGCCTGTATGGCGTGATATAGTCTTTATGAAGCATTCTAATCTGTGCCTCTCTGAGGGAGATTTTCTAAACTATTTTTTTATATCCTGAATGCCTACTTCTGTAGAGACATCCGTATGTAGATTGGTTAGCATTTTTGTTTGTATCGTGTTTTCCCTTTGCTTTATTAATTGGGTGTAAAGGTTTGATAGAGAGAAACCCCCCAGCTGAAACTGAGTTTGTGAAATAGCAAATGGTGATTTATTCCAGAATTCTGGGCAAGAAATTTGTAGAGTCGACACATAATGTCTCAGCTGCAGGTAGGCGTAAAAGTGCTTATTAGGAAGGTTAAATTTGAGTTTCAGTTCTTGAAAGGATTTTATTGTGTGTTGTAGTGTGTCTAATACATCCCCCACTACTCTAATTCCGCGCTCCCTCCAGACATGGAACGGTTCATATTCATCTCCCGTGGGGAACGCAAGATTTCCCATTATAGGTATAAATTTAGGGGTGGGTAGATCAATATTCATATATTTGTTAATCTTATGCCACGTCCACAAGGGGTCCCTATATAAGACACTGTTTGTGATTGTAGGTGATATGTCTTTTATATTTGCATAAGGCAGGTAGGCCAGTGTCAAAGGTGATACCACTATTTTTTCAAGTGTTTCATCACAGAAATGACAGGTGTTAAGCTGCCAATCCGTGACCAACCTTGCCAATGCTGCCCAATTAAAAAAAATTAGGTTTGGGAGGCCTAGGTTCCATTAAGAAAGGGGAGCTGTAGTTTCTCTGCTGCTATACGTGTTGTTTTCCCGCGCCAAATAAAGAATGTTATAGCTCTGGTCAATAGAGTTAGATCTGTCTTGGTCATTAAAAAAGGCAACATAAGTAATGGGTATAATATTTTAGGTAGTATCGCCATTTTAACAAGATTTATCCGGCCCGATAGACCCAAAGGGAGATTAAGCCAAGTTTTTAATTGAGAGGACAGGCTCCTGCACTTTTCGGAGATATTTAATCTATCTCTCTTTTTAAACAAACATTTTCAAGTAGAATGTCCCTTTAAATTGATTGCATAGAGCATGAGATTTTACATAACTTTCCAATAAACTTCTATTATCGATTTTGTTTATTTCTTTTGGTATACTTTGTTAAAGAGTAATCCTAGGTGAGGTCATTAGTGTGCAAGTGTATTTGCCTATCTGTCAATAGTGTTTGCAACAATGTTTGTAGGTTACGCATAGTTGTAAACACTGCTGCCATAGACTGATTGAGAAATGTGCTTAAAGTGAAAGTCAACCATTGCATTTTAGAAACGATAGGGTTGACTGTTAAAACAAATAAAAGGCACTTTCATTCATGAAGTATAAGATACTTAATGCAGAAAGTGCCTTTATTCGTTTCATCTGTTTGCCGTTCTTAGCTGCAACAGCAGCCCACAGCAAAAAAAAAAAAAATATTTTGCTAAGAGGTGACGTTTTCACCTCTTAGCAAATAGCCGTGCAATAAATCCGGCTCCCATGGGTGCCAAACCGGATTTACCACATGGCTATTGGCTAAGAGGTGAAAACGTCACCTCTTAGCAAAACAATTTTTGGACGTGGGCTGCTGTAGCAGCTAAGAACAGCAAACGGTTGAAACGAATACAGGCACTTTCTGCATGAAGTATCTTATACTTCATGAATGAAAGTGCCCTTTATTTGTTTCAACAGTCAACCCTAGTGTTTCAAAAACGCTATGGTTGACTTTCACTTTAAAGTGATGGTAAATCCTAGCGTTTCTGAAACGCTAGGATTTACCATTGGAACAAATAAAGGGGACATTCAGTCATAAAGTATAAAATACTTAATAATAAAAGTTTGCAGCGTTCACCGCACTGAGCTGCTAAGGCAGCCCACGGCAGAACGCTATTTGGCTGAGAGGTGACATTTCCGCATCTTAGCAAATAGCCGTGCTGGAAATCCGTCTTGGCTTGGTTTACCATCACTTTACAGGACCACTCAATGCAGTAGAATTACATAATTAACAAGTACATAATACAAATGCAATGCAATAAGACACACTCTAAATTTCAAACGAGCAGTAGATTTTTTTTTTCATACAAAATAATGTTTTGTCACATTTTTTAGCCCCTGTATCATGTGACAAACATCAGCCAATCACATACCAGTATACATATACCCTGTGATTGTGCACATGCTCAGTAGGATCTTGTTCCCCAGAAAGTGTGAATATAATTTTTTTGCAAGATTTGATAATAAAAGTACATTTTGAAGTCTCTTAAAACTGCATGTTCTATCTGAATAATAACAGTTTATTTAATGTCCCTTTAAGCTCCTATCAGCCTATCTAGGTTTACTCTTCAACAAAAGATACCAACATGACAAAGCAAGTTTGATAATAGAAGTAAATTATAGAGTTGTTTAAAATGGAACTCTGTCTAAATAATGAATGTTTTAATTTGGCTTAAAAGGACAGTCTACACCAGAATTTTTATAGTTTTAAAAGATAGATAATCCCTTTATTACCCATTCCCCAAGTTTTGCATAACCAACACAGTTATAATAGTATATTTTTAACCTCTGTGATTACCTTGTATCTAAGCCTCTGCAAACTGCCCCTTTATTTCAGTTATTTTGACAGACTTGCAGTTTAGCCAATCAGTGCCTGTTCCCAGATAACTTCACGTGCACGAGCACAGTGTTATCTATATGAAATAGGTGAACTAACACCCTCTAGTGGTGAAAAACTGTTAAAATGCATTCTGAAAAGAGGTGGCCTTCAAGGTCTAAGAAATTAGAATATGAACCTCCTAGGTTAAGCTTTCAACTAAGAATACCAAGAGAACAAAGCAAAATTGGTGATAAAAGTAAATTGGAAAATTGTTTAAAAACCTAATTTATGTAAGAACTTACCTGATAAATTCATTTCTTTCATATTGGCAAGAGTCCATGAGCTAGTGACATATGGGATATACAATCCTACCAGGAGGGGCAAAGTTTCCCAAACCTCAAAATGCCTATAAATACACCCCTAATCACACCCACAATTCAGTTTAACAAATAGCTAAGCAGTGGGGTGATAAAGAAAGGAGTAGAAAGCATCAACAAAGGAAATTTGGAAATAATTGTGCTTTATACAAAAAATCATAACCACCATAAAAAGGGCCGGCCTTGTGGACTCTTGCCAATATGAAAGAAATTAATTTATCAGGTAAGTTCTTACATAAATTATGTTTTCTTTCATGTAATTGGCAAGAGTCCATGAGCTAGTGACATATGGGAAATCAATACCCAATATGTGGAGTCTTCCACTCAAGAGTCACTAGATAGGGAGGGAATAAAAATAAAAACAGCCATATTTCGCTGAAAAAATTAATCCACAACCCAACAAAATAAGTTTATTTTCATTTTTGAAAGAAAAAAACTTAAATCAAAAAGCAGAAGAATCAAACTGAAACAGCTGCCTGAAGAACTTTTCTACCAAAAACTGCTTCCGAAGAAGCAAATACATCAAAACGGTAGAATTTAGTAAATGTATGCAAAAAGGACCAAGTCGCCGCTTTGCAAATCTGATCAAATGAAGCTTCATTCTTAAAAGCCCACAAAGTGGAGACTGATCTAGTAGAATGAGCTGTAATTCTCTGAGGCGGGGCCTGACCCGACTCCAAATAAGCTCGATGAATCAAAAGTTTCAACCAAGAAGCCAAGGAAATAGCAGAAGACTTCTGACCTTTCCTAGGACCAGAAAATAAAACAAATAGACTGGAAGTCTTCATGAAATCTTTAGTAGCTTCCACATAATATTTCAAAGCTCTTACCACATCCAAAGAATGTAAGGATCTCTCCAAAGAATTCTTAGGATTGGGACATAAGGAAGGGACAAAAATTTCTCTACTAATGTTGTTAGAATTCACAACCTTGGGTAAAAATTAAAAAGAAGTCCGCAAAACTGCCTTATCCTGATGAAAAATCAGAAAAGGAGACTCACAAGAAAGAGCAGATAGCTCAGAAACTCTTCTAGCAGAAGAGATAGCCAAAAGGAACAACACTTTCCAAGAAAGTAGTTTAATGTCCAAAGAATGCATAGGCTCAAATGGAGGAACCTGTAAAGCCTTCAGAACCAAATTAAGACTCCAAGGAGGAGAAATTGATTTAATGACAGGTTTAATATGAACTAAAGCCTGTACAAAACAGTGAATATCAGGAAGTATAGCAATCTTTCTGTGAAATAAAACAGAAAGAGCAGAGATTTGTCCTTTCAAGGAACTTGCAGACAAACCCTTATCCAAACCATCCTGAAGGAACTGTAAAATTATAGGAATTCTAAAAGAATGCCAGGAGAATTTATGAGAAGAACACCATGAAATGTAAGTCTTTCAAACTCTATAATAAATCTTTCTAGAGACAGATTTACAAGCTTGTAACATAGTATTAATCACTGAGTCAGAGAAACCTCTATGACTTAGAACTAAGCGTTCAATTTCCATACCATCAAATTTATTGATTTGAAATCCTGATAGAAAAACAGACCTTGAGATAGTAGGTCTGGCCGTAACGGAAGTGGCCAAGGCGGGCAACTGGACATCCGAACCAGATCTGCATACCAAAACCTGTGTGGCCATGCTGGAGCCACCAGCAACACAAAAGACTGTTCCATGATGATTTTGGAGATCACTCTTGGAAAGAGAACTAGAGGCGGGAAGATGTAAGCAGGATGATAACACCAAGGACGTGTCAGCTCATCCACTGCTTCCGCCTGAACATCCCTGGACCTGGACAGGTATCTGGGAAGTTTCTTGTTTAGATGAGAGGCCATGAGATCTATCTCTGGAAGCCCCCACATCTGAAAAATCTGAGAAAACACATCTGGATGGAGAGACCACTCCCCTGGATGTAAAGTCTGGCGGCTGAGATAATCCGCCTCCCAATTGTCTACACCTGGGATATGCACCGCAGAGATTAGACAGGAGCTGGATTCCGCCCAGGCAAGTATCCGAGATACTTCTTTCATAGCTTGGGGACTGTGAGTCCCACCCTGATGATTGACATAAGCCACAGTTGTGATATTGTCTGTCTGAAAACAAATGAACGGTTCTCTCTTTAGCAGAGGCCAGAACTGAAGAGCCCTGAGAATTGCACGGAGTTCTAAAATATTTATTGGTAATCTCGCCTCTTGAGATTTCCAAACCCCTTGTGCTGTCAGAGATCCCCAAACAGCTCCCTAACCTGAAAGACTCGCATCTGTTGAGATCACAGTCCTGGTTGGGCGAACAAAAGAAGCCCCTTGAACCAAACGATGGTGATCTATCGACCATGTCAGAGAGTGTCGTACATTGGGATTCAAGGATATTAATTGTGATATCTTTGTATAATCCCTGCACCATTGATTCAGCATACAAAGCTGTGGAGGTCTCATGTGAAAACGAGCAAAGGGGATCGCGTCCGATGCTGCGGTCATGAGACCTAAAACTTCCATGCACATAGCCACTGAAGGGAATGACTGAGACTGAAGGAGCCGGCATGCTGCGACCAATTTTAAATGTTTCTTGTCTGTTAGAGACAGAGTCATGGACACTGAATCTATCTGGAAGCCTAAAAAGGTGACCCTTGTCTGAGGAATCAAGAAACTTTTTGGTAAATTGATCCTCCAACCATGTTTCCGAAGAAACAACACTAGTTGATTTGTGTGAGATTCTGAAGTATGTAAAGACTGAGCTAGTACCAAGATATCGTCCAAATAAGGAAACACCCCAATACCCTGTTCTCTGATTACAGATAGTAGGGCACCCAGAACCTTTGAAAAGATTCTTGGAGCCTTTGCTAGGCCAAATGGAAGAGCAACAAATTGGTAATGCTTGTCTAGAAAAGAGAATCTCATAAACTGAAAGTGTTCTGGATTAATCAGAATATGAAGGTATGCATCCTGCAAGTCTATTGTGGACATATAATGTCCTCGCTGAACAAAAGGCAGAATAGTCCTTATAGTCACCACCTTGAAAGTTGGTACTCTTACATAACGATTCAAAATGTTTAGATCCAGAACTGGTCTGAATAAATTTTCTTTCTTTGGTACAATGAATAGGTTTGAATAAAATCCCAAACCTTGTTCCTGAGGAGGAACTGGCATGATTACCCCTGAAAACTCCAGGTCTGAAACACACTTCAGAAAAGCCTGAGCTTTTACTGGATTTACAGGGATGCGTGAGAGAAAAAATCTTCTCACAGGAGGTCTTACTCTGAATCCTATTCGATACCCTTGAGAGACAATGCTCTGAATCCAATGATTTTGGACAGATTTTATTCAAAAATCCTTGAAAAACCTTAATCTGCCCCTACCAGCTGAGCTGGCATGAGGGCAGCACCTTCATGCAGATTTAGGGGCTGACTTTGGTTTCCTAAATGGCTTGGATTTATTCCAATTTGAGGAAGGCTTCCAATTGGAAGCAGATTCCTTGGGGGGGAGGATTGAGTTTTTGTTCCTTATTCTGACGAAAGGAACGAAAACGGTTAGAAGCCTTAGATTTACCCTTAGGTTTTTTATTATGAGGCAAAAAAACTCCTTTTCCCCCAGTGATAGTTGAAATAATAGAATCCAACTGAGAACCAAATAAATTATTACCTTGGAAAGAAAGAGATAGTAATATAGATTTAGATGTCATATCAGCATTCCAAGATTTAAGCCACAAAGCCCTTCTAGCTAAAACAGCTAAAGACATGGATCTAAAATCAATTTTGATAATATCAAAAATGGCTTCACAAATAAAATGATTAGCATGTTACAGTAAGCGAACAACGCTAGATATGTCAGAATCCAATTCGTGTTGCGCTAAATTTTCCAACCAGAAAGTTGATGCAGCCGCAACATCAGCCAAAGAAATAGCAGGTCTGAGAAGATGACCTGAATATAAATAGGCCTTCCTTAGATAAGATTCAAGCTTCCTATCTAAAGGATCCTTAAAGGAAGTGCTATCTTCCATAGGAATAGTGGTACGTTTAGCAAGAGTAGAAATAGCCCCATCAACTTTGGGGATTTTTTCCCAAAACTCTATAGATTTTGCTGGTAAAGGATACAATTTTTTAAACCTTGAAGAAAGAATAAAAGAAGTACCTGGCTTATTCCATTCCCTAGAAATCATATCAGAAATAGCCTCAGGAATGGGAAAAACCCCTGGGGAAACCACAGGAGGTTTAAAAAACATAATTTATGCTTACCTGATAAATTTATTTCTCTTGTAGTGTAGTCAGTCCACGGGTCATCCATTACTTATGGAATATATCTATTCCTAACAGGAAGCTGCAAGAGGATCACCCAAGCAGAGCTGCTATATAGCTCCTCCCCTCACATGTCATATTCAGTCATTCGACCAAAGCAGACGAGAAAGGAGAAACCATAGGGTGCAGTGGTGACTGGAGTTTAATTAAAATTTAGATCTGCCTTAAAGACAGGGCGGGCCGTGGACTGACTACACTACAAGAGAAATAAATTTATCAGGTAAGCATAAATTATGTTTTCTCTTGTTAAGTGTAGTCAGTCCACGGGTCATCCATTACTTATGGGATACCAATACCAAAGCTAAAGTACACGGATGAAGGGAGGGACAAGGCAGGAACATTAAACAGAAGGAACCACTGCCTGAAGTACCTTTCTCCCAAAAATAGCCTCCGAAGAAGCAAAAGTGTCAAATTTGTAAAATTTTGAAAAGGTGTGAAGCCAAGACCAAGTCGCAGCCTTGCAAATCTGTTCAACAGAGGCCTCATTTTTAAAGGCCCAGGTGGAAGCCACAGCTCTAGTAGAATGAGCTGTAATCCTTTCAGGAGGCTGCTGTCCAGCAGTCTCATAGGCTAAACATATTATGCTACGAAGCCAAAAAGAGAGAGAGGTAGCCGAAGCCTTTTGACCTCTTCTCTGTCCAGAGTAAACGACAAACAGGGAAGAAGTTTGCCGAAAATCTTTAGTTGCCTGCAAATAGAACTTCAGGGCACGGACTACGTCCAGATTATGCAAAAGTCGTTCCTTCTTTGAAGAAGGGTTAGGACACAGTGATGGAACAACAATCTCTTGATTGATATTCCTGTTAGTAACTACCTTAGGTAAGAACCCAGGTTTAGTACGCAGAACTACCTTGTCTGAATGAAAAATCAGATAAGGAGAATCACAATGTAAGGCAGATAACTCAGAGACTCTTCGAGCCGAGGAAATAGCCATCAAAAACAAAACCTTCCAGGATAACAGCTTGATATCAATGGAATGAAGGGGTTCAAATGGAACGCCTTGAAGAACATTAAGAACTAAGTTTAAGCTCCACGGCGGAGCAACAGTCTTAAACACAGGCTTAATCCTAGTTAAAGCCTGACAAAAAGCCTGAACGTCTGGAACTTCAGCCAGACGTTTGTGTAGAAGAATAGACAGAGCAGAAATCTGTCCCTTTAACGAAGCCCTTTTCTAAACCCTCTTGTAGAAAGGACAATATCCTAGGAATCCTAACCTTACTCCATGAGTAACTCTTGGATTCGCACCAATATAAATATTTACGCCATATCTAATGGAAATTTTTTCTGGTAACAGGCTTCCTAGCCTGTATTAAGGTATCAATAACCGACTCCGAGAAGCCACGCTTTGATAGAATCAAGCGTTCAATCTCCATGCAGTCAGCCTCAGAGAAATTAGATTTGGATGGTTGAAAGGACCCTGAATTAGAAGGTCCTGTCTCAGAAGCAGAGACCACGGTGGACAGGACGACATGTCCACTAGGTCTGCATACCAGGTCCTGCGTGGCCACGCAGGCGCTTTCAGAATCACTGAAGCTCTCTCCTGTTTGATCTTGGCAATCAAACGAGGAAGCATCGGGAATGGTGGAAACACATAAGCCATGTTGAAGTTCCAAGGGGCTGTCAGAGCATCTATCAGCACCGCTCCCGGGTCCCTGGACCTGGATCCGTAACAAGGAAGCTTGGCGTTCTGACGAGATGCCATGAGATCCAGATCTGGTTTGCCCCAACGATGAATCAGTTGAGCAAAGACCTCCGGATGAAGTTCCCACTCCCCCGGATGAAAAGTCTGGCGACTTAGAAAATCCGCCTCCCAGTTCTCCACGCCTGGGATGTAATTCGCTGACAGGTGGCAAGAGTGAGACTCTGCCCAGAAAATTATCTTTGAGACTTCCAACATCGCTAGGGAACTTCTGGTTCCCCCTTGATGGTTGATGTAAGCCACAGTCGTGATGTTGTCCGACTGAAATCTGATGAACCTCAGAGTTGCTAACTGAGGCCAAGCTAGGAGAGCATTGAATATTGCTCTTAATTCCAGAATATTTATTGGGAGGAGTTTCTCCTCCTGAGTCCATAATCCCTGAGCTTTCAGGGAGTTCCAGACTGTGCCCCAGCCTAGAAGGCTGGCGTCTGTTGTTACAATCGTCCAATCTGGCCTGCGAAAGGTCATCCCCTTGGACAGATGTGGCCGAGAAAGCCACCATAGAAGAGAATCTCTGGTCTCTTGATCCAGATTTAGTAGGGGGGACAAATCTGAGTAATCCCCGTTCCACTGACTTAGCATGCACAATTGCAGCGGTCTGAGATGCAGGCGCGCAAATGGTACTATGTCCATTGCCGCTACCATTAAGCCGATTACTTCCATGCACTGAGCTACTGACGGGTGTGGAATGGAATGAAGGACACGGCAAGCATTTAGAAGTTTTAATAACCTGGCCTCTGTCAGGTAAATTTTCATCTCTACAGAATCTATAAGAGTCCCTAGAAAGGGAACTCTTGTAAGTGGTAATAGAGAACTCTTTTCCACGTTCACCTTCCACCCATGCGACCTCAGAAATGCCAGAACTATCTCTGTATGAGACTTGGCAGTTTGAAAACTTGACACTTGTATCAGAATGTCGTCTAGGTACGGAGTCACCGCTATGCCTCGCGGTCTTAGTACCGCCAGAAGTGAGCCCAGAACTTTTGTAAAGATTCTTGGAGCCGTAGCTAATCCGAAGGGAAGAGCTACAAACTGGTAATGCCTGTCTAGGAAAGCAAATCTTAGGTACCGATAATGATCCTTGTGAATCGGTATGTGAAGGTAGGCATCCTTTAAGTCTACTGTGGTCATGTACTGACCCTCTTGGATCATGGGAAGGATGGTTCGAATAGTTTCCATTTTGAATGATGGAACTCTTAGAAATTTGTTTAGGATTTTTAAGTCCAAGATTGGTCTGAAGGTTCCCTCTTTCTTGGGAACCACAAATAGATTTGAATAGAATCCCTGCCCGTGTTCCGTCCGCGGAACTGGGTGGATCACCCCCATTAGTAAGAGGTCTTGTACACAGCGTAGAAACGCCTCTTTCTTTATTTGGTTTGTTGATAACCTTGAAAGATGAAATCTCCCTCGTGGAGGAGAAGTTTTGAAGTCCAGGAGATATCCCTGAGATATGATCTCCAACGCCCAGGGATCCTGGACACTGGGCAAAGAGAGAAAGTCTGCCCCCCACTAGATCCGTTTCCGGATAGGGGGCCCTCTCTTCATGCTGTCTTGGGGGCAGCAGCAGGTTTCTTGGCCTGCTTGCCCTTGTTCCAGGACTGGTTAACTTTCCAGCCCTGCCTGTAACGAGCAACAGCTCCTTCCTGTTTTGGAGCGGAGGAAGTTGATGATGCTCCTGCCTTGAAGTTACGAAAGGCACGAAAATTAGACTGTTTGGCCTTTGATTTGGCCCTGTCCTGAGGTAGAGCATGGCCCTTACCTCCCGTAATGTCAGCTATAATTTCTTTCAAGCCGGGCCCGAATAAGGTCTGCCCTTTGAAAGGAATATTAAGCAATTTAGATTTAGAAGTCACGTCAGCTGACCAGGATTTAAGCCATAGCGCTCTGCGTGCTTAGATGGCGAATCCGGAGTTCTTAGCCGTAAGTTTGGTTAAATGTACGACGGCATCAGAAACAAATGCGTTAGCTAGCTTAAGTGCTTTAAGCTTGTTCATAATTTCATCCAATGGACCTGTGCGAATGGCCTCTTCCAGAGACTCAAACCAGAATGCCGCCGCAGCAGTGACAGGCGCAATGCATGCAAGGGGCTGTAAGATAAAACCTTGTTGAACAAACATTTTCTTAAGGTAACCCTCTAATTTCTTATCCATTGGATCTGAAAAGGCACAACTATCCTCCACCGGGATAGTGGTACGCTTAGCTAAAGTAGAAACTGCTCCCTCCACCTTAAGGACCGTCTGCCATAAGTCTCGTGTGGTGGCGTCTATAGGAAACATTTTCCTAAATATGGGAGGAGGGGAAAAAGGCACACCAGGTCTATCCCACTCCTTGCTAATAATCTCTGTAAGCCTTTTAGGTATAGGAAACACGTCAGTACACACCGGTACCGCATAGTATCTATCCAACCTACATAATTTTTCTGGAATTGCAACCGTGTTACAATCATTCAGAGCCGCTAATACCTCCCCTAGCAATATGCGGAGGTTCTCAAGCTTAAATTTAAAATTAGAAATCTCTGAATCCAGTCTCCCTGGATCAGATCCGTCACCCACAGAATGAAGCTCTCCGTCTTCACGTTCTGCAAACTGTGACGCAGTATCTGACATGGCTCTCACCTCATCCGCGCGCTCTGTCCTTAACCCAGAGCTATCGCGCTTGCCTCTTAATTCTGGCAATTTAGATAATACTTCTGTCATAACAGTAGCCATGTCTTGCAAAGTGATTTGTAAGGGCCTCCCTGATGTACTTGGCGCCACAAAATCACGCACCTCCTGAGCGGGAGGCGAAGGTACTGACACGTGAGGAGAGTTAGTCGGCATAACTTCCCCCTCGTTGTCTGGTGATAATTTCTTTACATGTAAAGATTGACTTTTATTTAAAGTAGCATCAATGCAATTAGTACACAAATTTCTATTGGGCTCCACATTGGCCTTTAAACATAGTGAACAAAGAGATTCATCTGTGTCAGACATGTTTAAACAGACTAGCAATAAGACTAGCAAACTTGGAAATACTTTTCTAAATAAATTTACAAGCAATATAAAAAACGCTACTGTGCCTTTAAGAAGCACAAAAAGCTGTCACAGTTGAAATAACAATGAACCAAAATAGTTATAGCAACCAATTTTTCACAGTAAATGTATTAAGTTAGCAAAGGATTGCACCCACCAGCAAATGGATGATTAACCCCTTAATACCCAAAAACGGATAACAATTTAATAATTAACGTTTTTCTCACAGTCAAAACACACTGTCACAGGTCTGCTGTGACTGATTACCTCCCGCAAAATGAATTTTGAAGACCCCTGAGCTCTCTAGAGATGATCTGGATCATGGAGGATGAAGTAGACAGATTGTGACTGAATTTTTACTGCGCAAAAAAAGCGCTAAAATAGGCCCCTCCCACTCATATTACAACAGTGGGGAAGCTCAGAAAACTGTTTCTATGCAGAAAACAAAGATGGCCATGTGGTAAAAATCATGCCCCAATAAGTTTTATCACCAAGTACCTCACAAAAAACTATTAACATGCCAGTAAACGTTTTAAACATACATTTGAAAAGTTATGAATTGTTATTAATAAGCCTGCTACCAGTCGCTTTTACTGCAGTTAAGGCTCATACATTATTTCAGTATTAACAGTATTTTCAGAGTCAATTCCATTCCTTAGAAAAATACATTCAGTGTACACACACTCATCAGCCTAATACCAGTTGCTATCACTGCATTTAAGGCTGAACTTACTTTACATTGGTATCAGCAGTATTTTCTCAGTCAATTCCATTCCTCAGAAAAATAATTACTGCACATACCTCATTTGCAGGGGGGCCCTGCATGCTATTCCCCTTCTCTGAAGTTACCTCACTCCTCAGATGAGAACAGCCAGTAGATCTTAGTTACGTCTGCTAAGATCATAGAAAATGCAGGCAGATTCTTCTTCTAATGCTGCCTGAGAATAAACAGCACACTCCGGTGCCATTTAAAATAACAAACTTTTGATTGTAGAAATAAACTAAGTTAAAAAACACCACAGACCTCTCACAGCGACCTATCTTTAGTTAGGCTGCAAGAGAATGACTGAATATGACATGTGAGGGGAGGAGCTATATAGCAGCTCTGCTTGGGTGATCCTCTTGCAGCTTCCTGTTAGGAAGAGATATATTCCATAAGTAATGGATGACCCGTGGACTGACTACACTTAACAAGAGAAACAGCATTTAAACATTTATTAGACTGAACATCAATAGGACTGGTTACCTCCATATCCAAAGTAATTAACACTTCTTTTAATAAAGAACACATATACTCTAGTTTAAATAAATAAGAAGATTTGTCAGTGTCAATGTCTGAGGAAGGATCTTCTGTTTCAGATAGATCCTCATCAGAAGAGGATGAATTATTATGTTGTTGGTCATTTGAAATTTCATCAGCTAAATGAGAAGTTTTAAAAGACCTTTTACGTTTATTAGAAGGTGGAAATGCAGACAAAGCCTTCATAATAGAATCAGAAACAAATTCTTTAAAATTTACAGGTATATCATGCACATTAGAAGTCGAAGGAACTGCAACTGGCAATGTACTATTACTGATGGAAACACTATCTCCATGTAAAAGTTTATCATGACAACTATTACAAATGACATTCGGTGGAATAATTTCTACAATTTTACAACAAATGCACTTAGCTTTGGTAGAACCGATGTCAGGCAGCAATGTTCCAGCAGAAACTTCTGAGACAGGATCAGATTGGGACATCTTGCACAATGTAAGAGAAAAAACAACATATAAATAAAAATTATCTATTTCCTTATATGACATTTTCAGGAATGGGAAAAAATGCAATAGCATAGGCCTCTGAAAGCAAAAAGCAAGAGGCAAACAAACAAGGGGTATTGAAATAATGATAAAAGTTTGGCGCCAAGTATGACGCACAACATAACGTAAACTCTTTTTTTGCGGAAATGACACACTTGCGTCACTAATGACGCCGCCGTGTGAAAGGTCTCGCCGTCACGTATGACGCCGGAAATGACAAAGTGGCGTCATAAAAATACTTTTGCGCGCCAAAAAAATGTTTGCGCCAAGAATGATGCAATAAAGTTTAGTATCTGACGCACCCGCAGGCCTAATACCCGCAATTACAAGAAGTAGTCAATTGAAAAACGACTAAACCCCAGGTAAGAAATAAGTTTCTTAAAAATGTTTACATTCCCAAATATGAAACTGACAGTCTGCAGAAGGAAATACATGAACCTGACTCATGGCAAATATAAGTACAATACATATATTTAGAACTTTATATAAATGCATAAAGTGCCAAACCATAGCTGAGAGTGCCTTAAGTAATGAAAACATACTTACCAAAAGACACCCATCCACATATAGCAGATAGCCGAACCAGTACTAAAACGGTTATTAGTAGAGGTAATGGTAAATTGAGAGTATATAGTCGATCTGAAAAGGGAGGTAGGAGATGAATATCTACGACCGATAACAGAGAACCTATGAAATAGACCCCCGTTAGGGAAATCATTGTATTCAAATAAGTGATACTCCCTTCACGTCCCTCTGACATTCGCTGTACTCTGAGAGGAATCGGGTTTCAACAATGCTGAGAAGCGCATATCAATGTAGAAATCTTAGCACAAACTTACTTCACCACCTCCATAGGAGGCAAAGTTTGTAAAACTGAATTGTGGGTGTGGTGAGGGATGTATTTATAGGCATTTTGAGGTTTGGGAAACTTTGCCCCTCCTGGTAGGATTGTATATCCCATGTCACTAGCTCATGGACTCTTGCCAATTACATGAAAGAAATTACATGCTCTATCTGAAACATTAAAGTTTATTTTGGCCTAGATTGTCCCTTTAACTGTCCGTTTAAAGTACAGATTTGGTGCTGCAGAGAACTGCTGGCCCTGAGTGAACACAGCTGGGTCGCGTGACTACCATTGCTGAGTGGCCTTTTGGCTGTGCTCACTCAAGGTCACTAGTCAGTAGTTTGAAAAAGGTAACCCTTTAACCCCCCACTGTACTTTGTTCAAGAGATATGTAATCATTTAATGTGTATTCCTTAGCATAAAATAAGAACATTGTTTTCAGTCTTGTGCTATCAACCACAATCCAATGCTATTATCCAGTTAAACCTGACTTTTTAATATTTCAAAACTCAATTTTACTTCTTACAAATATCTTAAAAGCAATACCACAGTGGCCCAAGAAATACAAATGTTGAATTCAGAATAAAGTTTTTCCAATCTGGTTGCCTGAAAATGTCACTGTGAATTAATAAAAAAAAAAAAAAATATTTAAAAAAAATAATTAAAAAAAATGGCTGATGAGAAACAAATCGATCAGGATTGAAGTACAAAGAAAACCCCCAATATGTTGCACAAAGTAAAGTTGCCTCTCATAAACAACATAGACAAAGCATGGGGTAGTGTCTGCTAGATATTTTAACTACTTTAAATATGTAAAGTATCAGCCATATGTGTCTTATACTAGGTAATCTACATATGGAAAATGTGACAGGCTGAGGAAACATTTCCTAGTAGCAGTTTTATGCCATATTATCAGAGGCCCAAAACGCCCCCTTCAAAGTTATCTAAAGTTTCAGAGGTGGCAAATGTTGGCCATACTCACACAGCATATCTGCCTCCCCTCCTATCTCCTATATCTGTCAAAATATGGTCAGTGTCCATTTTAACAAACACATTCTTTTTTTTTTTCTTTTTCCTTTTTTTTTCTCAAGGATCACTAAATCTATAATATTTTGTGAAACATGTCATGAAAATTAAAACTGGTTGAATATTATATAAACCTGAAATATATATTGCCACAATATGAAAGGAAAGAATGAACTATTCACTTATGATTTGAGCATGTTAGGAGACTATAACAACATGCAGTGCAAATGCAACTCATTAGGCAGTAAGCATCAAACAATGGATATATGTTTCCCATTTGCTGCGTGAGTATTTGTCACAAATAAAGAAAAGCCTATGTTTTTGAATTATGGTAGATAAAAATAAGATGGGCTGTAGAATTCAGACAACCTTCACATGGACAGTCTGAAATACAATTACCATAGAGCTGATCATTTCACACAGCTTTTCCTAACTGGCATCCTGCCAATAGATTGAATTTATAAACCATAGGATCATCTTGGGTTTAGCAAAATAATATCAAATTGAGATGGAAAAGGTGCGTTTACCTTTGCTGGGTATTTTAAGACAGAAAAAGAAAGTAGGTCCAAACATATTGCAGCCATAGTCTCACACACCATTCATGCTGTCAATAGGCTGAATTCCTGTGAAGGGAATAGCCTCACAGTCCTTTGCATCGCCTGAACAAGCTGTTCTTGCCCAATGTTAGAAAGAAAGAGATTGAACAGCATGTCATAGAAGGTACAACACCAATATTTTAGCATTTAGCATATCTCCAACTCCAATCCTACTCAAATGTGTATTTCACATACTCAAAAGTAAAGTAAAAATGTAATTCTCACAGGAAATGTAAGGCAGTGTGACCTATATGAAGGTAGTTTTTGGTGAAAACATTTTCCCCCTAAAGATTTCAAGCATATTTCTTAGTTTATTTCAAAGTATGTTTAAGGCTTCAGAGAAAAAAAAAAAAAAAACAACCTCCATCCCCCGATATTTGTCAGAAGAATCTTGGAAGTAAAAAGACGCCAAGATATTCATAATTAGTAAACTAGTCATCAAAATAAACACATTAACGGGAAACATTGTGAGCTGTTTTTACTCCCTCACTGTTATATGTTTTGTTTGCCCTTTCCGATGGAGAGGTGGAATTTTATTACATCCTATGGAATTCCTGCAAAATGCTATTTGTGATGCAACTTGATAAACAAACCAATTAATTGAAGAAATGATCATTTTGAAAGTATTAGCATGTTGCCAGCTACTTAAGGCCATATTCTCTCAAAAACAGCTTTCATGCATCCATTCAGGCCCAGTATTAAGTTGTTATTTTTATGTGGTAGAAATTTAGATAACTTTTACCAAAACAGATGGATCCAAAATTATGAACTAGCAATCTATGAGAAATGCTTTCCCCCCCAATGTTTATAAGGTTTAAATGGCTAAACATATTTAGATCAAATCTGAACGTCACTATAATCACTAAAAAATGTGCTAAATTACGGCTAGATTTAGAGTTTTGTCGGTAAAGACCTGCATATCTAACGCTGGCTTTTTTCTGGCCGCACCTTTAAAATAACTCTGGTATTGAGAGTCCACAGAATGGCTGTGTTAGGCTCCAAAAAAGGAGTGTAGAGCATATTTAACGCAACTTCAACTCTCGATACCAGAGTTGCTTACGGACGCGGCCAGCCTCAAAAACGTGCTCGTGCACGATTCCCCCATAGGACACAATGGGGCTGTTTGAGCTGAAAAAAAACCTAACACCTGCAAAAAAGCCGCGTTCAGCTCCTAACGCAGCCCCATTGTTTGCTATGGGGAAATACTTCCTACGTCTGCACCTAACACCCTAACATGTACCCCGAGCCTAAACACCCCTAACCTTACACTTATTAACCCCTATTCTGCCGCCCCCGCTATCGCTGACCCCTGCATATTATTATTAACCCCTAATCTGCCGCTCCGTAAACCGCTGCTACTTACATTATTCCTATGTACCCCTAATCTGCTGCCCCTAACACTGCCGACCCCTATATTATATTTATTAACCCCTAATCTTCCCCCCACAACGTCGCCTCCACCTGCCTACACTTATTAACCCCTAATCTTCCGACCGGATCGCACCGCTATTATAATAAAGTTATTAACCCCTAATCCGCCTCACTAACCCTATAATAAATAGTATTAACCCCTAATCTGCCCTCCCTAACATCGCCGACACCTAACTTCAATTATTAACCCCTAATCTGCCGACTGGAGCTCACCGCTATTCTAATAAATGTATTAACCCCTAAAGCTAAGTCTAACCCTAACACTAACACCCCCCTAACTTAAATATAATTTTAATCTAACAAAATTAATTAACTCTTCTTAAATAAATTATTCCTATTTAAAGCTAAATACTTACCTGTAAAATAAATCCTAATATAGCTACAATATAAATTATAATTATATTATAGCTATTTTAGGATTAATATTTATTTTACAGGTAACTATTTAATAGCTACCTAGTTAAAATAATTACAAAATTACCTGTAAAATAAATCCTAACCTAAGTTACAATTAAACCGAACACTACACTATCAATAAATAAATAAAATAAAATACCTACAATTACCTACAATTAAACCTAACACTACACTATCAATAAATTAATTAAATACAATACCTACAAATAACTACAATGAAATAAACTAACCAAAGTACAAAAAATAAAAAAGAACTAAGTTACAAAAAAATAAAAAAAATATTTACAAACATTAGAAATATATTACAACAATTTTAAACTAATTACACCTACTCTAAGCCCCCTAATAAAATAACAAAGCCCCCCAAAATAAAAAAATGCCCTACCCTATTCTAAGTTACTAAAGTTCAAAGCTCTTTTACCTTACGAACAGGGCCCTTTGCGGGGCATGTCCCAAGAAGTTCAGCTCTTTTGCCTGTAAAAAAAAACATACAATACCCCCCCCCCAACATTACAACCCACCACCTACATACCCCTAATCTAACCCAAACCCCCCTTAAATAAACCTAACACTAAGCCCCTGAAGATCTCCCTACCTTGAGTCGTCTTCACCCAGCCGAGCCAAATTCTTCATCCAAGCGGAGCAAGAAGAGGTCCTCCATCCGGTAGAAGTCTTCATCCAAGCGGGGCAGAAGAGGTCTTCCATCCGATTGAAGTCTTCATCCAAGCGGAATCTTCTATCGTCATCCATCCGGAGCGGATCGGAACAGCCAATAGAATGTGAGCTCAATCTGATTGGCTGATTGGATCAGCCAATCGGATTGAACTTGATTCTGATTGGCTGATTCCATCAGCCAATCAGAATATTCCTACCTTAATTCCGATTGGCTGATAGAATCCTATCAGCCAATCGGAATTCGAGGGTCGCCATCTTGGATGACGTCATTTAAAGGAACCGTCATTCGTGGTTCAGTCGTCGGCCAGGATGGATGTTCCGCGTCGGAGGTCTTCAGGATGCTGCCGCTCCACTCCGGATGGATGACGATAGAAGATGCCTCTTGGATGAAGACTTCAATCGGATGGAAGACCTCTTCTGCCCCGCTTGGATGAAGACTTCAATCGGATGGAATATCTCTTCTGCCCCGCTTGGATGAAGACTTCTACCGGATGGAGGACCTCTTCTTGCTCCGCTTGGATGAAGAATTTGGCTCGGCTGGGTGAAGACGACTCAAGGTAGGGAGATCTTCAGGGGCTTAGTGTTAGGTTTATTTAAGGGGGGTTTGGGTTAGATTAGGGGTATGTGGGTGGTGGGTTGTAAAGTTGGGGGGGGTATTGTATGTTTCTTTTTACAGGCAAAAGAGCTGAACTTCTTGGGGCATGCCCCGCAAAGGGCCCTGTTCAGGGCTGGTAAGGTAAAAGAGCTTTGAACTTTAGTAATTTAGAATAGGGTAGGACATTTTTTTTTATTTTGGGGGTCTTTGTTATTTTATTAGGGGGCTTAGAGTAGGTGTAATTAGTTTAAAATTGTAATATTTTTCTTATGTTTGTAAATATTTTTTTATTTTTTGTAACTTAGTTCTTTTTTTATTTTTTGTACTTTAGTTAGTTTATTTCATTGTAGCTATTTGTAGGTATTATATTTAATTAATTTATTGATAGTGTAGTGTTAGGTTTAATTGTAGGTAATTGTAGGTATTTTATTTAATTTATTTATTGATAGTGTAGTGTTAGGTTTAATTGTAACTTAGGTGAGGATTTATTTTACAGGTAATTTTGTAATTATTTTAACTAGGTAGCTATTAAATAGTTCTTAACTATTTAATAGCTATTGTACCTGGTTAAAATAAATACAAAGTTACCTGTAAAATAAATATAAATCCTAGAATAGCTATAATATAATTATAATTTATATTGTAGCTATATTAGGATTTATTTTACAGGTAAGTATTTAGCTTTAAATAGGAATAATTTATTTAATAAGAGTTAATTAATTTTGTTAGATTTAAATTATATTTAATTTAGGGGGGTGTTAGTTTTAGACTTAGCTTTAGGGGTTAATACATTTATTAGAATAGCGGTGAGCTCCAGTCGGCAGATTAGGGGTTAATGTTTGAAGTTAGGTGTCGGCGATGTTAGGGAGGGCAGATTAGGGGTTAATACCATTTATTATAGGGTTAGTGAGGCGGATTAGGGGTTAATAGCTTTATTATAATAGTGGTGCGGTCCGCTTGGCAGATTAAGGGTTAATAAGTGTAGGCAGGTGGAGGCGACGTTGAGGGCGGTAGATTAGTGGTTAATAAATATAATATAGGGGTCTGCGGTGTTAGGAGCAGCAGATTAGGGGTAAATAGCTATAATGTAGGTGGTGGCGCTTTGCGGTCGGCAGATTAGGGGTTAATTATTGTAGGTAGCTGGCGGCGACGTTGTGGGGGGCAGGTTAGGGGTTAATAAATATAATACAGGGGTCGGCGGTGTTAGGGGCAGCAGATTAGGGGTACATAAGTATAACGTAGGTGGCGGTCGGCAGATTAGGGGTTAAAAAAATTTAATCGAGTGGCGGCGATGTGGGGGGACCTCGGTTTAGGGGTACATAGGTAGTTTATGGGTGTTAGTGTACTTTAGAGCACAGTAGTTAAGAGCTTTATGAACCGGCGTTAGCCCAGAAAGCTCTTAACTACTGACTTTTTTCTGCGGCTGGAGTTTTGTCGTTAGAATTCTAACGCTCACTTCAGCCATGACTCTAAATACCGGAGTTAGGAAGATCCCATTGAAAAGATAGGATACGCAAATGACGTAAGGGGATCTGCGGTATGGAAAAGTCGCGGCTGAAAAGTGAGCGTTAGACCCTTTTTTGACTGACTCCAAATACCGGCGGTAGCCTAAAACCAGCGTTAGGAGCCTCTAACGCTGGTTTTCACGGCTACCGCCAAACTCCAAATCTAGGCCTTAGTTTGATATGTTGCTCACAAATAAACTGTCAAAGAAGAAGCACATTAAGGTCCTGGAGTGGCCTAGTCAGTCTCCAGACCTTAATCCCATAGGAAATCTGTGGAGGGAGCTGAAGGTTTGAGTTGCCAAATGTCAGCCTCAAAACCTTAATGACTTGGAGAGGATCTGCAAAGAGGAGTGGGACAAAATCCCTCCTGAGATGTGTGCAAACCTGGTGGCCAACTACAAGAAACGTCTGACCTCTGTGATTCCCAACAAGGGCTTTGCCACCAATTACTAAGTCATGTTTTTTCAAAGGGGTCCAATACTTATTTCACTATTAAAAATGCAACTCAATTTATAACTTTTTTGAAATGTGTTTTTTTGTGTGGATTTTTTTGCTGTTATTCTGTCTCTCACTGTTCAAATAAACCTACCATTAAAATTATAGACTAATTTCTTTGTCAGTGGGCAAACATATAAAATCAGCAGGGGATCAAACAATTTTTTCCCTCACTGGAACACTACATGGCACGGAATAATGTTGCCATATTTAGTGGTCTTGAAAATGGATAACATTCTTGCAAAACTGCTGCCATAGTGCTCTAGACACTTGCACATCTGCCCATCTAAATCTGCTGTCAACTGTCACCCAAAACATTGAGTGCTTCCAGTGTTGTGACAACAGTTTGGGGAAGGCCATTTCCTGTTCCAACATGACTCTGGCCCTGTGCACCAAGCAAGCTCCATAAAGACATGGTTTGACGAGTATGATGTGGAGGTACTCTAGTAGCCTAAACAGAGCCCTGACCTCAATCCCTCTGAACACCTTTGGTATTATTTAAAACACTGATTGTGAGCCAGATTCTCTAGTCCAACATCAATGCCTGACCTCACAAATGATCTTTTGGTTGAATGGCACAAATTCCAACACACACTCCAAAATATTGTGGAAACCCTACCCAGGTTGCAAATGTTATAGGGGTGAGGGGAACTCCATAATAATGGTCATTGTTTTGGAATGGTGTGTCAAACAAGCTCATAAAGGTGCAATGGCCAGGTTGTCCACATACTTTTGGCAATACAGTGTAAATTGCTACCATTTGTTGCCTTAATAACTGTGTTTTACCCTGCTTTGCTTGCTGAACCTTTATAGTACCTCTTGTTTAATCTATCTTGTTTGCCATTTTCTGAGCTAAGCTTATGTAATCCATTAGCTCCAGCATTGTAATAACTCTTGATCTAGCTATACTGGGTGCTATTTACTGTACTGATCTTATGTAACCTGATTACTGCTTAATCTATATCATCATACTTTAACTGTTAGATTTCAGTCAATGTGCTTTTCATCGCTTGTGCCATGTACTGCCATGGTTGTTGTTCAATTTATATGTTGGCCTAGCTTATTTAACTACTTAAAGGGACACTGTAACCAAATGTTTTCTTTTGTGATTCAGATAAAGCATGACATTTTAAGCAACTTTCTAATTTACTCCTATTATCACATTTTCTTCATTCTCTTGGTATCTTTATTTGAACTGCAAGAATGTAAGTTTAGATGCCGGCCCATTTTTGGTGAACAACCTGGGTTGTCCTTGCTGATTGGTGGATAAATTCATCCACCAATAAAAAAAAGTGCTGTCCAGAGTACTGAAACAAACAAAAAAACCTAGATGCCTTCTTTTTCAAATAAAGATAGCAAGAGAACAAATAAAAAATGCTAATAGGAGTAAATTAGAAAGTTGCTTAAAATTGCATGCTCTATCTGAATCGCAAAAGAAAAAATTTGGGTTCAGTGTCCCTTTAACCAGTTGGTCCTAAAGTTGCCTTTAAATATATAAAACTAAATGACTGTCTTGCAGAGTTTCTTATTTGTGGCTCCATGAAACACAGCACAAGAAACAGCTATGGCTATTTGATGAATTTTTTTTTTATTTTTTTTGCTATAAACTGATATTCTAAAAATGATGCCTAAAAAATACTACTACCAAATAATAATAATAATAATAATAATAATAATAATAATAATAATAATAATAATAATAGTAAAGCATATTGTTCTTTTATTTTGTCTCTTGATCGACTTAAATAGAAAACAAATATATTTTTTACTGTGATTTTTAAATAATTAAATTAAATAATTAATAATAAAAGGATATTTACAGGCATACCTAGTTTTATTGCGCTTTGCAGATATTGCTCTTTTTACAGATTGAAGGTTTGTGGCAACCTTGTGTTGAGCAAGTAAATTGCTCCATGTTTACAACATATATACACAAATAAACACATACACACAAATACACACATATAAACACAAATACACATGCATATACATGCATGCAAACCTATTTAGCAAAAAGATTATGACTCACTGAGCTCAGGTGATTGTTAGCATTTTTTTTTAGCAATAAAGTATTTTTTAAATTATGGTACGTACATCATTTTTTTTTTAGACATAATGCTATTGCCCACTCAATAGACTACAGTATAGTGTAAATATAACTTTTATATGCATTGGGAAACAAATGAATAGCATGACTAACTTTATTACTATATTTGCTTTATTGCGGTGGTCTGGAACCAAACCCGCTATATTTCCGGGGTATGCCTGTATATTCAAACTCAGCATTGAAAGATAGGTCTAAAATTATTATTTAAACTGTGTGTTTTACAAGTATAACTCAGTGAAATCTAATGTGCTGCCAATCACACAATCCAGAAGAACGCTGCCTATCTTCTCAGAGGAAGAAAACAAAATAAGCAATTCCATAGACTCTCAGCTGGTGGCAACCTATGGTTTAATGTTTATACCTCTTCTTCTCTGTTATTACTTTGGCAAGATCCAAGGATATTCTGTTACCTTATCTATGCTCTCTGCATAAAAAGCACTGCAACAAAATCCAACACAACTGTTTAACTTGTTCCATAAGAAACATCAAGTCAAATATATGCAAAAAAAAAAAAAAAAATCTAACTGCTAGGAAACAGAAATGCTCATAAAATGATATATTAGAGCATTTGATCATGCAGCTCAGATACCTCTGTAAAGTGCTTTAGATTACATTAAAAACAAAACAAAATAACTAAAACTGTTAGTACATTACATAATTAAAGAACAAAAAGTACTTGTTATCAGCATCTAAGTACAATTTAAAGTCCCCCCCCCCCCCACAGTTATTTCAGTCTTTTTATGTACATAATAAGATTCAGGTTAAACATAAAAAAGAAATATAAGAGAACTCAGGTTGTTTTTCATGGGAAATTAAATGTTCTTAATGCATTTTACAATAATCGTCATCTTCATCCCAGCTGTAATAGTGTTTTATGCTATTAGGAGATATTTTTTTCAGTGCAATTTTATATAAGTTTTGAAATCTAAGTTAGACTCCAACTGCAAAAACTACTTAATATTTTCTAGTGAGTGTATATTATTGTTTCATATTATTAAGTATAGAACATTTGGTGACAGGCAAGCACTGATTTCATAAGGTTAGGAGAAGGGTTGTTTTAATAACTGTTGATGTCATATTAACACCTGTTATGCCTAATGTCAGCATATAAAAAAAGTTTCAACAATCTTTCTTTATTCAAAATTTTATGTTGGACACATATGACAGATGAGAAGTTTTATTTATGCTGATGTAAAGACAAAGATTTAAAGTAAAGATTATGATATAAAATTCTTACAAGCACGGATAAATGAGTAAAACTAAATGCTGTACACTAGTGGTTCACACATTTTTATTTTTTTTGGAGATCACACTCTTAGTACCATAAACTCACCATCAACCTCCACCCCCTCCCTCCTTTACCTGTAAAAAATATTATACCGTTTGCAAGTGTATGACCCTTAAAGGGACTTTCTAGTCCAGTGATTTTCAACCTTTTTTTTTTTTGCCACGGCAGATTTTTTTACATTAAAAAATCCTGCGGCACACCACCATCCCAATATTGTATTAGCATGACAGTCACTACAACTGTATTGCCAAAGCTAGAGGCTAGGGAGGTAGGGAGACACAGGGGAGGAAGGGAGAGAGAGAGAGACACAGGGGAGGAAGGGAGGGAGACACAGGAGAGAGATAGGGAGAGAGACACAGGGGAGGAAGGGAGGGAGACACAGGAGAGAGAGAGGGAGAGAGACACAGGGGAGGAAGGGAAGGAGAGTGACACAGGAGAGACAGGGAGAGAGACACAGGAGAGAGAGGGAGAGAGACACAGACGAGAGAGGGAAAGAGAGACAGGAGAGAGAGAGGGAGAGAGACACAGGGGAGGAAGGGAAGGAGAGTGACACAGGAGAGACAGGGAGAGAGACACAGGAGAGAGAGGGAGTGAGACACAGAAGAGAGAGGGAGAGAGATACACAGGAGAGTGAGAGGGAGAGAGACACAGGGGAGTGAGAGGGAGAGAGACAAAGGGGAGAGAGAGAGAGAGAGAGAGAGAGAGAGAGAGAGAGAGGGGGGGGAGACACAGGAGAGAGAGAGACACACAGGAGAGAGAGAGAGAGACACAGGAGAGAGAGAGAGAGACAAGAGAGATAGAGACAAGACAGAAATACACACAGGGGAAATAGAGATGTACAGGGGAGGGAGGGAGGTGGAGAGACACAGGGGAGGGAGGGAGGGAGAGAGACACAGGGGAGGGAGGGAGGGAGAGAGACACAGGGGAGGGAGGGAGGGAGAGAGACACAGGGGAGGGAGGGAGGGAGAGAGACACAGGGGAGGGAGGGAGGGAGAGAGACACAGGGGAGGGAGGGAGGGAGAGAGACACAGGGGAGGGAGGGAGGGAGGGAGAGAGACACAGGGGAGGGAGGGAGGGAGAGAGACACAGGGGAGGGAGGGAGAGAGACACAGGGGAGGGAGGGAGGGAGGGAGGGAGAGAGACACAGGGGAGGGAGAGAGACACAGGGGAGGGAGGGAGGGAGGGAGGGAGAGAGACACAGGGGAGGGAGGGAGGGAGACACAGGGGAGGGAGGGAGGGAGGGAGAGAGACACAGGGGAGGGAGGGAGGGAGAGAGACACAGGGGAGGGAGGGAGGGAGAGAGACACAGGGGAGGGAGGGAGGGAGAGAGACACAGGGGAGGGAGGGAGAGAGACACAGGGGAGGGAGGGAGGGAGACACAGGGGAGGGAGGGAGACACAGGGGAGGGAGGGAGACACAGGGGAGGGAGGGAGGGAGGGAGACACAGGGGAGGGAGGGAGACACAGGGGAGGGAGGGAGACACAGGGGAGGGAGGGAGGGAGACACAGGGGAGGGAGGGAGGGAGACACAGGGGAGGGAGGGAGGGAGGGAGACACAGGGGAGGGAGACACAGGGGAGGGAGACACAGGGGAGGGAGGGAGACACAGGGGAGGGAGGGAGGGAGACACAGGGGGGGGAGGGAGGTGGAGAGACACAGGGGAGGAAGGGAGGGAGAGAGACACAGGGGAGGAAGGAAGTGAGAGAGACACAGGGGACGAAGGAAGGGAGAGAGACACAGGGGAGGAAGGAAGGGAGGGAGAGAGACACAGGGGAGGAAGGCAGGTTCTGAAGTCAGCAGTAGCAGTGGTACCATTACCAAATCAAATTGAGGACACATACCTTTAATCTGCACTGCAGGCAGCTCTACATGTCTCCTGTGCCTGGCGTTAACATTGCTAGCCATGGTAACACAGTCACTGACTTGTAATGCACTGACTGAGCACTTCACAGTACGGCACAGGCAACTCCTCCTTTCCCGCTCAGCAGGAAATGACAGTTTTAAACTAGAGCGTTACCGCATGTTTAGATTTAAAACTGTCAGGAGTAGGAGACAGCGGGACAGGCAGATGAAGGAGGGGTGGGCAAGTGTGGGGGGGGCACGGGGGGGGGGGACGCAATACATTCTGAAGGGGGAAAAAAGTTGAAAAAAATTGTTGTGCTGAAGCTAGTAGTTCTGTCCCTGGTCTAACCGGTAAGAAGATTTTCAGTCAGACTCAGTCCAGATCCTAACACAATTGCTTGCTGCCAGCCTGCAACCAAGTGCGCCTGGCTGTCGTCCCGCTCTGTATAATGTCATGCCCCGTGCGTTGCATTTGCTCCTCCTTCATGGCGCGCACTGACTGACTAATAAACAGAGATGGTGGCCACTGGCCAGCACAATGCACATGTGTTTTGGGGGAGGGCGGGGTGGGTGCTGCGCTGCGCACAGTGCACTAACTTAGTTATTAGTAAATATACAGCTTAGGGAGGCAGCCTGTGCCTGCCCTGCGCACAGTCCACATTGCACTCACTAACTAACAACTTACTATACTGATATGTGGCGGCCCAATCCGGCCCTGTGCAGCTGCTGGCCCGCCCTGTGTAAATGATGCCGTCTGTATTATGGGACTGTCAGTCTGCCTCAGTGATGGTGGCACACCTGACAATCTCTCACGGCACACTACTGTGCCATGGCACAGTGGTTGAAAATTACTAGTCTAGTCAAAAATAAACTTTCATTATTCAGATAGGGCATGTCTTTTTAAACAACTTTCCAATTTACCTTTATCATCAATTTTGCTTTGTTCCCTTGGTATTCTTTGTTAAAAACTAAACCTAGGTATGTTCATATGCTAATTAGAAGGATGCCTCCTATCTAAATACATTTTGACATTTTTTCACAACTAGAAGACGTTAGTTGGTGCCACATAGATAACATTGTGCTTACACTCGTGGAGTTACCTAAGAGTCAGCACTGATTGTCTAAAATGCAAGTCTGTAAAAAAACTGAAATAAGGGGGCAGTCTGCAGAGGTTTAGATACAAGGTAATCACAGAGGTAAAAAGTGCATTAATATAATTGTGTTGGTTATGCAAAACTGTGGAATGGGTAATAAAAGGGATTATCTATCTTTTTAAACAATAACAATTCTGGTGTAGACTATCCCTTTAATTAAGATAACAGCTCAATACAGTTTAATAAAGTAACAATTAATTAAGCATGTATTCAAATTGTATATGAAATAGTTTTACATTACATATCTGGAGTGGATTTATTTGCTAAGTGCATTTCCAACAGACTGGAAAACCATCAACAAAACTAGTCAGACACGCACAACTGTGCTTTTGCTGTGTATATTACGACCTAAGCTGATCACGTGAACAATGAGTGCACCAATAAAACAAAGAATGTGAGCCTTTAACACAAGTGGCTACAATTTATCACACTCAGAAAGAGTGTAGTTACTTATAAACTATCATAAAAGAAAACAAGTTTTGAAATCAAAGAGGGGGTAAACTTCAAATACAAAGAAATAAAGTTTTTTTGCTTTAAATGTACATGAAACCTCATTTTTTTCCATCATTCAGATAGAGTGTACAATTTACATAACCTTTCCCATTTTCTTCTATGATCTAATTTGCTATTATCTATGTGCAAGATAGTTAAGAAATGTAATCCTAACATTCACAAATAAAAACAAGATCTTCAGTCAATAAAATAACTACAAAACATCAGTTTAACCCCCTGTACCTGAAAAGAAAAGCATTACAAATAAATCACACAGAAGAAAATAAATATTACCTTAAAATACAAAGTAATAATGAAGTACAATGAAAATGCAATTTATAGAAAGGTGAGGATGGCTTTCTCTAAAATGTGCAATTATGAAACAATTTTCAGTTTTATGTGTTATCATGATCAGTGAAATATGTCTATATATTCTACACTATCCAAGCTAAGAGCACATCAGTACTTTGCTAGATACCATAATGGACCATTTTATTTGTAGCTTGCTCTCAATTTCACAGACTAGAGTTTTGACTTTAGTCCAAACACAACTCATAAACTTTCAGCCATTTTTTTCCCAATAAATCAATTCGGTAGAATGAGATTTTGCTGCCTAGCTTATTTGAAGCTTGTGTTAGAAAATTTATACGGTCTATAACTCTGCATGTAGGCTAGATATCTTCCCTGATGGTTTGGAACTGTCAAGGGTTTAATGACAGATTAGTAGGGGACCTAATTTGTGTAGGTTGAATAGCAGGTACAGTAAATCAATTTTTTTGTGGATGACCAAATTTTATGTCTGAAATCTATAGTAATTTAGCATGCATGCAGTGGACACAGTTTTAAAACTGTTAGAGACATTGCAATTGCAGTTACAGAATAAATTGTGATGTTATACTCTTATTTGTGCCCTCTCTACATTTCACATTGCCCATGATCATGCAAAAACTAGAAAACAAGGAATATGCTGTCAAAAAAACAAAAAATAAAAAAATGGCACCTTCAGAGAAATTACATAGGCAAGGGACATGGTAGCAATACATATGGTGAGAATGTCCACTCCCCCAATTATTGGCTAAAAGTGCAGAGTGAAATTAACTAAATCTTTACTTGCAAATGTAATTTAGATCATTTTATATTTCTTTGAACCAAATACCCAATCTCAAATGTAAATTATGCATATTAATTAGTAACTGGGCAAAACAGTTAATCCCTACCTCATGGAACTCTGCTATGATTCCATCTAAGTTAGATTAGTTTCAAAAAATGATAATACAATATCCCTATAGAAATATTACTATTTTACTTCAGGGCAAATGGAAACTTCACAAGATAAATTCCTATGGGAGCCCTATAAGCAAAACAGCAATTAATTTCTAGGGACATATCTAACCCATACCAGATTGATAGAAGTGTTGGGGAAGAGGATTCATAGGAAAGATCCTCTTTGAGGATTTTATACTCTATTGACCCATGAAGATATCTGTGATGTTCAAGGATCAGTATGTATGAAATGTGTGCTTTCTTTTGTGTAATCTTTTCACAGTTGTATTATTTGTTATCTGTATTAATGATGATGTTGTACAATACCCATCTTCATAATAGTCATATGGACTTTTTATGAAGCTGTTTATTTATAACATTTATTTATTTAGAAAATATTTTACCAGGAAGGATACATTGAGATTTCTCTCGTTTTCAAGTATGTCAAGTATGTATATACAGTAGTATGGTTTAAAGTTAATGCTGCAGATATAGAACTTTTATAACTTGCTATTTGGTTGGACTTGAAAACATGAACTTGAAACTGAGACTCAAAAACTGAACAATGTACTGTAAATTATCAGTTGTTTCTACTAGATCACTTTACCAAGTAGTGTATTGCCACTCTTTCAACAATCAATACCAAGAAAAAGTAAATTTGATCATAAAAGAAATGTGAAGTATGCTCTACCTTAGTCACAAATGTTTAATCTTTACTTTAGTGTCCCTTTAAGAATATATATATATATATATATATATATCACAGCTGTACTTAGAGAATTTCACATGAAACAGTAACATCAGGCATAATATCATATTATTACACGAGGACATAGGTCTGACAATATTTTTTGTTTAAAATACTTGTTTTTAATAGGTCGGACTAATCCACAGTTTATGGTCTTCTCATAGCATACAAAAATTCTGTAGTAATGTTCTATATTTTACAAATACATTTTTTTTTTTTCATTTTTTTTTTTTTATTGAGGTACAATTCAAGGCAAATACTGTATACCTGTCAACAGAGTTAATACAAAGCAATAATTTCCAGACACAGTCAGAATAGACTAAACAGCATAAACATAGCATATTTATGAAACAAAGAACAGGATTGGCATTAAACCAAATGCATGCCGATTAGGTTTATGCCCTCTAGGTGTTAAATAAGGCCACTTTTGGACCTTACTGTACTATGCATAGTATAAAGTCATAGAGGGCAACTATGAGCTAAAAGGGGACCACTCTTGGATCCCAAGTAGTAGACCTCAAGTATGTTTTTATTTTTTTATTATCTGATAGCTTACATATTATATTAAACCCCTAATATCAGTCATCGTGACTTCTGTAGATAGGTTCCCTGGTAAGAGTACAATGGTCTCTCGTAGACCCTGAGCTTTCCATTATCACTATATGGGGATATGATGGGGGATATGACATCCAAACAAATATATATATATATATAACAACATTTTATATTAGGGGGAGATAAAACGTGAGTTTAAAATCCTCCACTACGCACAAAATATAGAAAAATAACTCATTGTGTAGTTCATTAACAAATCTAGACAGGCCCGAAGGCTTGTTTTTCCAAGAAAACAAGCCTTCGGGCCTGTCTAGATTTGTTAATGAACTACACAATGAGTTATATATATATATATATATATATATATATATATATATATATATATATATATATATATATATATATATATATATATATCCGCTCTTGGACCTTTAGGACTATACATCATATTATATAGTAAACTGTATCATGTGGTCAATAAGTTTGCACTGGGAATATATGGTAAATTATTCCCTATGGATACCCTATAGACGTACAGAGGAGTCTTTCAGAGATCTTAATCTTTCTTTAGCGGGAATAACGTTAAAGGAGTTCTTCTTCACCTATAAATCTACACTTCTCTACACCCACTTGGTGAAGAAGTCTGGTATATATGTGAGATCACATAAGAATATGCTAATTGTTTACCAACTCTCTAGGCATACATTTGGTAAAATTTCAAGAGTATGGTAATTAACTGAGTACAAATACAGAATTCAGAAGGAAAAATGTAAGGAAAAAAGGAAAAAAAGGAAAAAAGGAAAAAGCCCTCAGTAATGCCACCCTCAAACATTCCACTACTACTGTACAAAATAAATCTTATCTGTCACATGCAGCACATGTCATTTAGCTAGTTTATACACCGCTAAAACTATGAAATGTACCAACATATAACAAGTATTACCCATACTACTGTGACACCTATGATGTCATCTACCTGCAACCTATTCCATTCATGGATTGGGGACTATATCTGCAAATCAATTTGCTGAGTGTGTATATGTAAAGCAGCTTATAGGATGCATACTCTGAATTGATTCTGGAAGTACTGTGTCCTGAACTACATTGATATGATGGCTAATCTATTATATTCAATATAAAAAAACGACAACACAAGTCCTTATTAGTGGACTTGGCACATCCTAATAAAGCTGGAATTTGTGTGTTTAATAAAGCAAATAAGCCAGGCTTAACCACAAAAGATGCTTCATTAGAGATACTATGTAAACTGGCACAAACAGAAGCAAAATTAATCTTGACTTTCCAGATAAATATTTTTTTCCCCAGTTTTATTCTACTTATATGTTTATATATATTTTCATGTACTTCTGTTCAGATAAATTGACACACTCTATTTAATGTAGGCTTTCAAATCATTTTACTTTTTTGTTAAAAGCTTTATGACACGTTAGTCCTCAAGGTTACATATTTTTTATGACAGCAAATCATTGTTGCTTCAAAAATTCAGATTTTCCCCTCCAAAAATTGCAGTCTTATATAAACCATAACATTGCAGTTAGATGCTGCTGCATTCCATTTTCCATTTAAAACACCTGACCTTCTGTTGAGCTGTATATGATTAAGGTTGCATAGCTGTGACCTTTACTGTTATTTAGCAAACACTTGTAAAAGCAGCCACTGAAGGACAGTGTGTAATGCTTGTGCATTTCAGACTCTAGCCTCACGGTGGCCAAGTTACATTTGCTAAATAGCTTTGCTGGGAGTCTGTTTCATTTTAATCTAATGCTGTACTCTTGCAGAAGGCAAAACATATTTGAAGGGAAGCAACTATAGACAAAATCCAGTGCACCTTTGTTTCATTAGATACAGTTCTACACACATTAAATTAATTGGTAATTCTATCTTACCTTTCTGTTGACATCCCAAAAAAAAGTAGATAATCAATAAAATAAATGCTCTACTGATATTGAAAAATAATTGTGGTTTCTACTATGAGAAGCCTTTAGCAGATTGGATAGTGTACATTGATTAAAGATGGCTGTTATCTAAAGCCGATAAACTTGATTTCTGCAAAATATTATTGAGAAATTCAGTTATGCAAAGGAAAAAACACAAACACACATTATATATATATATATATATATATATATATATATATATATATATATATATATATATGTATACACGCGTTCTGCATTGCACTTGCAAACTGAAATACATAAATACAAAACTCAAAACAAAAAGTATACAAAGAGAGTCTCCAGTCTAGCAAGTTCACTTTAAAACAGCAACATGATCAAGCAACAGTACGCTAACATTATGTATTCTTAAATCCATTACACACCCATAATTAACAATGCCATAATTTATGCTTGCCTGATACATGCACTTCTTTCATGGTGGTGTCCACAATCCATTACACCTGGAAATTACTTTTCCCAGAAATTAAATAGGATGGGGATAGGGTCTTGTGAACTCTCCCCATCATTAAATACATTTTAAGGTAAGCATAAATTATGTTTTCATTCATGCAGATGGTGAGAATCCACAATCCATTACTCCTCTGAACTAATAGAGAAAGCTAAATCCATAACCCAAATAGAATCCAAAACATAAACTGTTTATTTTTTAATTTTTTAGATGCACTTAAATTTACTTAAAATGGCCTACAGGTACAAAACAACAACAACAAAACAAAATATGCTGACACTACTGCCTGAAGGACTTTCCTACCAAAGGCTGACTCAGAAGAAGCAAAAACATCAAAATGGTAGAAGTAAAAGTATGCAAAGATCATCAAGTTGCTGCCATGCAAAATTGTACAACAGAATACTCATTCTTAAAAGCCCAAGAAGTGACAACTGTTCTTTTAGAATGAAATGCAATCAGTTTATGTGGAGGATGTCCTATCTCCAAGAAAGCTTTATGAATTAAAAGTTTCAACCAAGAAGCAAAAGAAATATCAGTAGTTTTCTGCCCTCTATGGACCAGAAAAAAGGACAAAGTAGAATTTTGTCTAAAATCCTTACTAGCATCAACATAATACTTTAAAGTTCTAAATACATCTAAATTGTGAAGAAGCCTTTCTAAATAATTCTTAGGATTATGATACACAGAAGAGACAACCATTTTATTACTCATATTGTCTGAAGACACAACCTTATGTAAAAAGTAAAATAATTCTGAAACTATTCTAGCAGAAGAAATAGCCAAAGGAAACAAAACTTCTTAGGGAAAAAAAAGCTTAATATCCAACTTATGCATAGGCTCAAACAGAGGAGATTGCTGAAACTTCAATACCTAACTTAGATTCCAACTGGTATAAAAAATTGGCTTAATAGCAGGCTTAATAGGTGCCAAACCATGAACCAAACCATGATTCTCAGGAAAGAACTTGCAAATGGGTCCTTATCCAGACCATCCTATAAAAACAGCAGAATCTTAGGAATTCTGAAAGAATGCAAGGAAATAAACATGATCCAAACACCAAGAAACAAAGGCCTTCTAGACCTTATGATCATGTTTCCTAGTCACAGGCATACGAGCCTGGATCAAAGTCTAAAACACACAATCTCAAAAACCTCTTTGCCTAAGAACGAACCATTCAATTTCTAAGCCATTAAGCTTAGAGACTTGAGATCCAGATAGAAAAATGGACCTTGAGACAGAAGGTCTGCCCACATAGCAAGAGACTAAGGTGGGCAATAGACATCCGAACCGGATCTGAATACCAAATCATGCGAGGCCAAGATGTAGCAGAATTACTGATGATTCCTCTTTTCTGATCTTGGAAATTACTCTGGCAAGAAGAACCAGAGGAGGAGACACATAGGTAAGCTAAAATAGCAAAGGAGCAACTAGAGAATCAACAAGCACTTCCTGAGGATCCCTGGACCTATCAAAGTACCTGGAAATTTTGAGAAGCTATCAGATCTATTTCTGGGAGACCCACAGATCCACAATCTGAAATAAAACATCCTGATGGAGAGACTGATGACTGAGGAAATATGCTTTCCAGTTGTTCACACACAGAATATGAACATCAGAAATTAGAAAATTATTGAGTTTTGTCCATGAGATAAATCCAAGACACTTCCCTCATGACTAGAGCCCTGCAAGTTCCACCTTGATGTTTGATAGAGGCCAATGCTGTGACATTGTCTGATTGAAATGGAGAAAACTCTACCTTTTCAACAGAGGCACACTCTGAACTGTGAGAATAGCACAGAGTTTTAAAATATTTATTGGTAACCGCACCTTCCAAGAATCCCAAACTCCCTATCAGAGACCCCAGACAGCTCCTCAACCTAAAATCCTTGCATCTGTAGTGATTACAGTCCAAATTGGATGGACAAAAGAAGCCCCCTGCATAATAAGCTGATGATTCGGTCACCAAGACAGGGACTGACCTTTTCTGTGATCCAGAAAGATCTCCTAAGACAGTGGAGTATGATCCCTGTACCAGTTGATCCCTATACTAATGTTGAAGCATGCAAAGCTGAAGCATACTCGTGTAAAAAACAAGCAAACGGAATAGCATCCTATACAGCAATCAGGAGACCTAATACCGCAATACAAAAAGCTGAAACCAGCTTCCAACTTCTCTGATCTGTTAAAGAAAGTCTCATGGAAACTAAATCTATCAGAGGAAGATTCCTGATCATCAGAAAGAAAAGTATCCTTCTGAGGATTCATCAGAAACATTAAGAGTAACATTGGCCTCAGAAGGTTTAGAACTAGTTAAAGGCAAATATAGAAGTGAACTTTTACGCTTACTTCAAGGTAGCATAACTGCCAACATTTCAGAAACGGTTGAATGGATGAAGCCCTTCACTCAAAGGGCAAAATAGGTTGAACTACCCTGTAAAGAACAAACAGAAGGAGCAGTAATACCATTAGAAGCAAGAGCAGCATTAAACTTGTCTGAAAGCATTAAAACACTAAGGCACACATTACATAAATATGCTGCAGGAGATTCCTCAGCCTGTTTACAATAAACACATTCAACACTGGATAGAAGGTGTTCAGAGGGCCCAGCTTCTAAGGAAGACTTAGAGACAGATTTAGAAAGCTCCATTATTGCTGCAAACTACAAAGGTAGAAAATGCATAAAAAAATGAAAAGTTATAATCTCACAAAAAAAGAGCTCTTGATAAAAGGAAAATGTACCCTTTCCAAAAATAGCTCTTTAATAAAAAAACAACAACAAAAAAAAAACTTACTTGGTCAGGAGCGTTAATCCAAAACAAGCAAACTCCACATCAGATGACTGGAGAGTGTGCTAAAAGACAGGGAATGTGTACCAAAACCAGAAATGTGCAATCCCGAGGTTACATGTGCTTACTTGACACATGCAGACCCGGAGGCCGATGTGCGTAAAAAGTAGAAGTGCCCTATGTGTGTGGAAAAAACAAATATGGCGTGTACAATCTTAAAGGCTTACAGTGCTAACAGTGCTAACCCAACAGCTGATGCGTGGGGAGAAAAAAAAAGTTTTGCATTGGGAGAAAAAAAAAAAGTTTTGCTTGGACAACACCTGACGCGCGTTACAAATTTAAGGGGGAAGACCGCATTAAAACAAATATTCTGTCTGAAAACAATAGATAAATTAAATAATGTCGAAAGTGCAAAAAGAAAAATAGAGCATTTGATTGTTTCATTATTGTTTGCATATGACTATGTGTTTAACCCCTGAACATGGGTTAAACAAAGTAGAAAAGCACTACTAGGACAAAGCTAAACAGCGCTGCTGAGTCAATGACAAGAGGCATATATGTATAGCTTCCAATCACCAGCTAGCTCTCAGTAATTCATGCATGCTCCTTAGCATACCTATTATTATTGTTGTATTTTTTTTTTTTTACAAAAGTATACCAAGAGATTGAAATACATTTAATAATAAAAGTAAACTCAAAATGTAAAATTACATGGTTTATCTGAACCATGCAAGTTATTTTTTTTTTCCCCAAAGTATTTTTTTTATTGAGGTTGTTATAAACATATACAGTGTATGTAGAATTGCAAAAAGCCACTTTTGGGCTTGGTAGAGTATAAATCATTAAATATATAAGTCAACAACAAATTATGCAATAGGTTTCAACCATTTTTGGTAATATTCTGTTATTCTGTAAACATAAGTATTACACTCATCAACCAATCATCATCTTTCAGAGAAATACAAGTGATCAGAAAGATGTATACAATTAATACTGAGATAGTAGTAGTGGTACAATAGGTCTTTTATCAATCTGTCTATTCCTTTTCAATATAGAAAATGTGTTGTTCACACTTCAAAGTCTATCTATAACTGGGAATTTTTAAGATCACTGACAAGAAATAAATGTTTCTATAGGATTTATTTTCCATTGCTTCCGAAGTAAGCTCAATGGTGTAAAGGGGGGGGGGGGTAAGGGGTGATTGGGGGCAGAGCCATCCTAAACTCAAGGGTGAGGCTAGGGGCCAAAAAAAAAGAAATAGAAATTGAAGGCATGGTTGGCATCGAAAGTATACCACCACTGGACCCATACGGTAAAGGGACATATGTTGTATCTCCCCTCAGGGATTGCGGTCATCACTGGACGGAGACGGGAAAGGGATAATGGATATGACCCGCTCTATCTCACAGAGCGAGAACGGGTAAGGGGAGATACACTTTTTTTTTTTATTGTTGGCGGATACATATTATGGGAGCTAACATAGCCATATAAACCATAAACCAGATGATATTATACTAAATACGAACATGGGTATTATTGGTTTACACTATGGGTATATTAAGGACTAGCAAACATTGGTGTTGGGCATTGGTAACACAAGTTATAGCCAGGTGACCAGCTACCAGGAATCTAAGGATAAAAACTGTAAATAGGTTGCTAGATATCATTTGGAATTACACTCTCAGTCCTCACAGTACTGGTGATCATCCATCAGGAGACCTAAAACCACTTTGCATATTACAGGGAGTGCAGAATTATTAGGCAAATGAGTATTTTGACATCATCCTCTTTATGCATGTTGTCTTACTCCAAGCTGTATAGGCTCGAAAGCCTACTACCAATTAAGCATATTAGGTGATGTGCATCTCTGTAATGAGAAGGGGTGTGGTCTAATGACATCAACACCCTATATCAGGTGTGCATAATTATTAGGCAACTTCCTTTCCTTTGGCAAAATGGGTCAAAAGAAGGACTTGACAGGCTCAGAAAAGTCAAAAATAGTGAGATATCTTGCAGAGGGATGCAGCACTCTTAAAATTGCAAAGCTTCTGAAGCGTGATCATCGAACAATCAAGCGTTTCATTCAAAATAGTCAACAGGGTCGCAAGAAGCGTGTGGAAAAACCAAGGCGCAAAATAACTGCCCATGATCTGAGAAAAGTCAAGCGTGCAGCTGCCAAGATGCAACTTGCCACCAGTTTGGCCATATTTCAGAGCTGCAACATCACTGGAGTGCCCAAAAGCACAAGGTGTGCAATACTCAGAGACATGGCTAAGGTAAGAAAGGCTGAAAGACGACCACCACTGAACAAGACACACAAGCTGAAACGTCAAGACTGTCCCAAGAAATATCTCAAGACTGATTTTTCTAAGGTTTTATGGACTGATGAAATGAGAGTGAGTCTTGATGGGCCAGATGGATGGGCCCGTGGCTGGATTGGTAAAGGGCAGAGAGCTCCAGTCCGACTCAGACGCCAGCAAGGTGGAGGTGGAGTACTGGTTTGGGCTGGTATCATCAAAGATGAGCTTGTGGGGCCTTTTCGGGTTGAGGATGGAGTCAAGCTCAACTCCCAGTCCTACTGCCAGTTTCTGGAAGACACCTTTCAAGCAGTGGTACAGGAAGAAGTCTGCATCCTTCAAGAAAAACATGATTTTCATGCAGGACAATGCTCCATCACACGCGTCCAAGTACTCCACAGCGTGGCTGGCAAGAAAGGGTATAAAAGAAGAAAATCTAATGACATGGCCTCCTTGTTCACCTGATCTGAACCCCATTGAGAACCTGTGGTCCATCATCAAATGTGAGATTTACAAGGAGGGAAAACAGTACACCTCTCTGAACAGTGTCTGGGAGGCTGTGGTTGCTGCTGCACGCAATGTTGATGGTGAACAGATCAAAACACTGACAGAATCCATGGATGGCAGGCTTTTAAGTGTCCTTGCAAAGAAAGGTGGCTATATTGGTCACTGATTTGTTTTTGTTTTGTTTTTGAATGTCAGAAATGTATATTTGTGAATGTTGAGATGTTATATTGGTTTCACTGGTAATAAATAATTGAAATGGGTATATATTTGTTTTTTGTTAAGTTGCCTAATAATTATGCACAGTAATAGTCACCTGCACACACAGATATCCCCCTAAAATAGCTATAACTAAAAACAAACTAAAAACTACTTCCAAAACTATTCAGCTTTGATATTAATGAGTTTTTTGGGTTCATTGAGAACATGGTTGTTGTTCAATAATAAAATTAATCCTCAAAAATACAACTTGCCTAATAAAATCTGCACTCCCTGTAATGCTCTGACTTAGGGGCATGGGCCCTATACCCCAGAGACGAGAGTAAAAAGTTTACCTCCCTTGCGTATCATAGTCTATGTAATATAGTGCATATAAAGATATGGGCAGGATATGAAAAGTAAGGGCTTGATGAACATATATGTAGACTATATTGTTACAGCTTATGGAGGGCTACTATAATAGTGTATACTAAACTAGGTAGGGACCTTCCTAATAAACTAATGGAAAACAGAGTTATATCCGGTACACTTTCTCAATCAATATGAGTGTTTACAGACAGAACTAGAGTTAAACTACATCAATTATTATATATAGTCTTATTTAAGATCAGTTCACTTCAAAAGAAACAGTAGGCCAATCTAGAAAATAATTTTTAGCAGACCTATAACTTTAGAAACATGCATAAAGCTAGCATGTCATGCATAGGTATTTCAGTTGGACCTGCGAGAGTCTAATAAAATACCGGTACCATAGGCATGTATGAAGTCCACAATACAATATACAGAGCTAGATCAACAAATAGACAGTATATGTTAGCTAAATGTAAACTAAATTGTGGGTCAGTGATGTAGATCAGAGAACAGATATTACAGAAGGTCCTACAATTAAGGCATATATCTATCAAGATTACCCATACATCATTGCAACACTGTCTATAGTTTGGGAAGCAAAGAGAGAGAAATATTGGATGCAGTTAAAAATCAAATACATGTTACACAAATTGACCATGTATGCTAAAAGTTGGAGTCTAAACACTTATGTCACGGTTTATATCTGCATGAACAGGATATAACCCATAATATAGAAAACACTGGGGAATAGGAGTATCCATTGAGAAACTATGAAGAAGTAAATGTTCTTCATAATAGCAGATCTTAATCCACCAGCAGTATAAAACTGAGCTATGAAACCTATATATTTATGCTTTTGTAGTAAGTACACATATATATCTGGCCCTATATTTCTGTACTATACCCTTTTACTGTTATAATGTCAGAGGGAGAGCAGGGTAAATCATACATTTATTAATGATACACATAGCAGACAAGTGGGGAAAAAACTAACTATAGCTATCAAAGAACCTTGCATATAATTATGGGAGTATTGAAAGTCCAGTCCAGTCTGGGATGTAAGTTCCAGCTTCTATCTGTCAACGGAGAGTATGTTATGTACTACCCGATTCTGGATTTCCCATAGTTAATGGAGTTGTGTGAGGCAGTCAAATCCATTTGCAAAGTTTTCCTGTGTGGAAGCCGACACTTCACAATCATGTGGATCATACATGCTCGCCAAAGAAAGGTAAGAAAACTTAAATTTTGAGGCAATTCATTTATGGACCTCGGGGCTTTCACTCCTTTCTTCTTCATGCTGTCTTTAGCTATCACCATTATCACAAAGTTAGTACCCGCATCTGTCTCCTCTCTTACCACGGTGGATGCGTGGCCAAAACTCAGGATCACTCCGGTCTCTGTTACAAGTGTAGATCGTAACTGGAAGGTGGCACATGAGCACTAGGGTCAAGGATCTTCTGCTCCATCTCTATGCAGCTATTAGCCAGAAGGGGAGATTTCACTCAAAAAGAAAGGATTAAACAAACTAAACACCTTAGTTTTAGAGTTTTTGAGCTATTAGCCAGACAGTCTCCAGTCTGAAGAAAGCTCTCACTATGCAGGGCTAAGACTAGTATTGCAGCATCCGATGTACTGTCAGCTGGGCTTCCATTCTGGGTTGCGGCCTGAATGTATAGAACAGATTCACAGTTATTTCCACATATGGGGACTTCTAGTTCTAGGGTACCAGTGGCCAGATCGGCTAGTCCAGGCACTTCATCTGTGTCCGCACATCTGTCCTTATGCTCTTCATGTCCGCATGGGCAGCGAGGGGTCATATCAGATGTCTATAGTAGCCAATCTGGTCCACGATCAGCTGCAGGAGGTCACGTTCCCAGTTATCAGTCAACTGGTCGGTCTGTATGGCTTGCAGGCTGCTCGAACTGTTTAGGGACGCCATGACATGTGGCGCAGGCATTGGGCATAAGATAGCAGCACACCCCCGATTCAATCACTTTGGTCCCCTTAGTGTTCCTGGGGTTAGGATGGGTCACTTCATAGAAAGTTAAAGCTTGTATTTATAGGATATCAACCGTTAGATATAGTAGCCAGGAGCTCCTGCAAAACACATCTGGTCACATTGAAGGTTAACTCTGCCCCCCATGAAAATGTAATTTTATATCAAAGCTATACAACTGAAATCATAAAAACAAATTGTTAAAGGAACATGAAACCCATTTGTTTTTAAATTTCAAGATTCAGATAGAGAATACAATTTTAAACAACTGATTAATTATGTTATCTAATTTGTTTCATTCTCCTGGTATCCTTTTTTGAAGAAGCAGTGCACTACTAGGAGCTAGCTGAATGCACTGGGAGAGCCAGTAAAAAAAAGGTACATATATGCAACCACTTATCAAAAATCAGATGCTCTATATGAACCAAAGAAAGAAAAAAAAATGGGTTTCATGTCCCTTTAAATAATTGCCTGGATAAAAAAAATATATATATATATATATATATATATATATATATATATATATATATATATATATATATATATATATATAAAAATGGAAAAAAGTACTAAAAGTGATGGCAGATTCTCAATCACTCAGTATGTTTGTCGCTATGTAAATATTTTATAATAACTATTTATATTTTTGTCAGTACTTTAGTTCTGTTTATAACTTTAACAACCTATTAATTTAAGCGTTGTAAGCAAAACAATGTCAACTGTCTTGTTTGTGGAGCTAATTAATTGAAAAATATTAGTAAATTGTTTGCTGGAAATAAATTTTTATCTAGCAAGTTATCAGTAAATATCAATATTAGCTGAAATCAATAAAAAAACATAATTTATGTAAGAACTTACCTGATAAATTCATTTCTTTCATATTAACAAGAGTCCATGAGCTAGTGACGTATGGGATATACATTCCTACCAGGAGGGGCAAAGTTTCCCAAACCTTAAAATGCCTATAAATACACCCCTCACCACACCCACAAATCAGTTTAACGAATAGCCAAGAAGTGGGGTGATAAGAAAAAAAGTGCGAAGCATATAAAATAAGGAATTGGAATAATTGTGCTTTATACAAAAAAATCATAACCACCCCAAAAAAGGGTGGGCCTCATGGACTCTTGTTAATATGAAAGAAATGAATTTATCAGGTAAGTTCTTACATAAATTATGTTTTCTTTCATGTAATTAACAAGAGTCCATGAGCTAGTGACGTATGGGATAATGACTACCCAAGATGTGGATCTTTCCACACAAGAGTCACTAGAGAGGGAGGGATAAAATAAAGACAGCCAATTCCTGCTGAAAATAATCCACACCCAAAATAAAGTTTAACAAAAAACATAAGCAGAAGATTCAAACTGAAACCGCTGCCTGAAGAACTTTTCTACCAAAAACTGCTTCAGAAGAAGAAAATACATCAAAATGGTAGAACTTAGTAAAAGTATGCAAAGAGGACCAAGTTGCTGCTTTGCAGATCTGGTCAACCGAAGCTTCATTCCTAAACGCCCAGGAAGTAGATACTGACCTAGTAGAATGAGCTGTAATTCTCTGAGGCGGAATTTTACCCGACTCAACATAGGCAAGATGAATTAAAGATTTCAACCAAGATGCCAAAGAAATGGCAGAAGCTTTCTGGCCTTTCCTAGAACCGGAAAAGATAACAAATAGACTAGAAGTCTTACAGAAAGATTTCGTAGCTTCAACATAATATTTCAAAGCTCTAACAACATCCAAAGAATGCAACGATTTCTCCTTAGAATTCTTAGGATTAGGACATAATGAAGGAACCACAATTTCTCTACTAATGTTGTTGGAATTCACAACTTTAGGTAAAAATTCAAAAGAAGTTCGCAACACCGCCTTATCCTGATGAAGAATCAGAAAAGGAGACTCATAAGAAAGAGCAGATAATTCAGAAACTCTTCTGGCAGAAGAGATGGCCAAAAGGAACAAAACTTTCCAAGAAAGTAATTAATATCCAATGAATGCATAGGTTCAAATGAAGGAGCTTGAAGAGCCCCCAGAACCAAATTCAAACTCCAAGGAGGAGAAATTGACTTAATGACAGGCTTTATACAAACCAAAGCTTGTACAAAACAATGAATATCAGGAAGAATAGCAATCTTTCTGTGAAAAAGAACAGAAAGAGCAGAGATTTGACCTTTCAAGGAACTTGCGGACAAACCCTTATCTAAACCATCCTGAAGAAATTGTAATATTCTCGGTATTCTAAAAGAATGCCAAGAAAAATGATGAGAAAGACACCAAGAAATATAAGTCTTCCAGACTCTATAATATATCTCTCTGGATACAGATGTACGAGCCTGTAACATAGTATTAATCACAGAGTCAGAGAAACCTCTTTGACCAAGAATCAAGCGTTCAATCTCCATACCTTTAAATTTAAGGATTTCAGATCCTGATGGAAAAAAGGACCTTGAGACAAAAGGTCTGGTCATAACGGAAGAGTCCACGGTTGGCAAGAGGCCATCCGGACAAGATCCGCATACCAAAACCTGTGAGGCCATGCCGGAGCTACCAGCAGAACAAACGAGCATTCCTTCAGAATCTTGGAGATTACTCTTGGAAGAAGAACTAGAGGCGGAAAGATATAGGCAGGATGATACTTCCAAGGAAGTGAAAATGCATCCACTGCCTCCGCCTGAGGATCCCGGGATCTGGACAGATACCTGGGAAGTTTCTTGTTTAGATGAGAAGCCATCAGATCTATTTCTGGAAGTTCCCACATTTGAACAATCTGAAGAAATACCTCTGGGTGAAGAGACCATTCGCCCGGATGCAACGTTTGGCGACTGAGATAATCCGCTTTCCAATTGTCCATACCTGGGATATGAACCGCAGAGATTAGACAGGAGCTGGATTCCGCCCAAACCAAAATTCGAGATACTTCTTTCATAGCCAGAGGACTGTGAGTCCCTCCTTGATGATTGATGTATGCCACAGTTGTGACAATGTCTTATCTGAAAACAATGAACAACTCTCTCTTCAGAAGAGGCCAAGACTGAAGAGCTCTGAAAATTGCACGGGGTTCCATGTTGATCGGAAATCTCACCTCCTGAGATTCCCAAACCCCTTGTGCCGTCAGATACCCCCACCCAGCTCCCCAACCTGTAAGACTCGTATCTGTTGAGATTATAGTCCAGGTCGGAAGAACAAAGAAGCCCCCTGAACTAAACGATGGTGATCTGTCCACCATGTCAGAGAGTGTCGTAAAATCGGTTTAAAGATATTAATTGAGATATCTTTGAGTAATCCCTGCACCATTGGTTCAGCATACAGAGCTGAAGAGGTCGCATGTGAAAACGAGCAAAGGAGATCGCATCTGATGCGGCAGTCCTAAGATCCAACATTTCCATGCATAAGGCTACCAAAGGGAATGATTGTGACTGAAGGTTTTGACAAGCTGATATCAATGTTAAACTTCTCTTGTCTGACAAGGACAGAGTCATAGACACTGAATTTATCTAGAAACCTAAAAAGGTTACCCTTGTCTGAGGAATCAATAAACTGATTGGTGAATTGATCCTCCAACCATGAACTTGAAGAAACAACACAAGTCGATTCGTATGAGATTCTTCGAAAATGAGAAGACTGAGCAAGTACCAAGATATCGTCCAAATAAGGAAATACCAAAACCCTATTCTCTGATTACAGAAAGAAGGGCACCGAGAACCTTTGAAAAAAATTCTTGGAACTGAGGCTAGGCCAAATAGTAGAGCCACAAAACTGGTAATGCTTGTCTAAAAAGAGAATCTCAGACACTAAAAGTGATCTGGATGAATCGGAATATGCAGATACACATCCTGTAAATCTATTGTAGACATATAATGCCCTTGCTAAACAAAAGGCAGGATAGTCCTACAGTAACCATCTTGAATGTTGGTATCCTAACATAACGATTCAATAATGATAGATCCAGAACTGGTCTGAAGGAATTGACCTTCTTTGGTACAATGAAGAGATAAAATAAAACCCCAGCCCCTGTTCCAGAACTGGAACTGGCATAAATACTCCAGCCAACTCTAGATCTGAAACACATTTCAGAAATGCTGAGCCTTGCTGTGTCAATTGGGACACGGGAAAGAAAAGAATCTCTTAGCAGGAGGCCTTAACTTGAAGCCAATTCTGTACCTTTCTGAAACAATGTTTCTGAAACCAGAGATTAAGAACGGAATTGATCCAAATTTCTTTGAAGAAAATGTAATCTGCCCCATACCAGCTGAGCTGGAATAAGGGCCGCACCTTCATAGGTACTTAGGAGCTGGCTATAGGTTTCTATAAGGCTTGGATATATTCCAAACTGGAAATAGTTTCCAAACTGATACCGCTCCTGAGGATGAAGGATCAGGCTTTTGTTCCTTGTTGTGAGGAAAGGAACGAAATGATTATTTACCCTGGAAAGAAAGGGAAAGCAAAGTTGACTTAGAAGACATGTCAGCATTCCAAGTTTAATCCATAAAGCTTTTCTAGCTAAAATAGCTAGAGACATATACCTGACATCAACTCTAATGATATCAAAAGATGGTATCACCAATAAAATTATTAGCATGTTATAGAATAATAATAATGCTATAAAATTATGATCTGTTACTTGTTGCGCTAAAGCTTCTAACCAAAAAAGTTGAAGCTGCAGCAACATCCGCTAAAAATATAGCAGGTCTAAGAAGATTACCTGAACATAAGTAAGCTTTTCTTAGAAAGGATTCAATTTTCCTATCTAAAGGATCCTTAAATGAAGTACTATCTGCCATAGGAATAGTAGTACATTAGCAGGAGTAGAGACAGCCCCATAACCTTAGGGATTTTTGTCCCAACAAACTCTAATCTGTCAGATGGCACAGGATATAATTTGCTTAAACGTCTAGAAAGAGTAAATAAATTACCCAAATTATTCCATTCCCTGGAAATTACTTCAGAAATAGCATCAGGGAGATAAAACACTTCTGGAATAACTACAGGAGATTTAAAAACCTTATTTAAACGTTTACATTTAGTATCAAGAGGACCAGAATCCTCTATTTCTAATGCAAATAACACTTCTTTAAGTAAAGAACGAATAAATTCCATCTTGAACAAATACAAAGATTTATCAGCATCAACCTCTGAGACAGAAACCTCTGAACCAGAAGAACCATTATCAGTATCAGAATGATGATGTTCATTTAAAAATTCATCTGAAAAAAAGAGAAGTTTTAAAAGACTTTTATGTATACTAGAAGGAGAAATAACAGACATAGCCTTCTTAATGGATTTAAAAAATAAAATCTCTTATGTTATCAGGAACACTCTGAAAATTAGATGTTGACGGACAGCAACAGGTAATGTAACAGTACTAAAGGAAATTTTATCTGCATTAATAAGTTTGACATGACATGCAATACAAATAACAGCTGGAGAAACAGATACCAAAAGTTTATAGCAGACTTAGCTTGGTAGCTCCAGCACTGTGCAGTGATTTTCCTGTAGTAACTTCTGACTCAGTTGCAACGTGGAACATCTTGCAATATGTAAAAGAAAAAAACAACATATAAAGCAAAATTGATCAAATTCCTTAAATGACAGTTTCAGGAATGGGAAAAAAATGCCAGTGAACAAGCTTCTAGCAACCAGAAGCAATAAATAATGAGACTTAAATAATGTGGAGACAAAAATGACGCCCATATTTTTTAGCGCCAAAAAAGACGCCCACATTATTTGGCGCCTAAATGCTTTTGGCGCCAAAAATGACGCCACATCCGGAACGCCGACATCTTTGACGCAAAATAACGTCAAAAAATGACGCAACTTCCGGCGACACGTATGACGCCGGAAACGGAAAATAATTTTTGCGCCAAAAAAGTCCGCGCCAAGAATGACGCAATAAAATGAAGCATTTTCAGCCCCCGCGAGCCTAACAGCCCACAGGGAAAAAAGTCAAATTTTTGAGGTAAGAAAAAATATGATAATTCAATGCATAATCCCAAATATGAAACTGACTGTCTGGAAATAAGGAAAGTTGAACATTCTGAGTCAAGGCAAATAAATGTTTGAATACATATATTTAGAACTTTATAAATAAAGTGCCCAACCATAGCTTAGAGTGTCACAGAAAATAAGACTTACTTACCCCAGGACACTCATCTACATGTTTGTAGAAAGCCAAACCAGTACTGAAACGAGAATCAGTAGAGGAAATGGTAAATATAAGAGTATATCGTCGATCTGAAAAGGGAGGTAAGAGATGAATCTCTACGACCGATAACAGAGAACCTTATGAAATAGACCCCGTAGAAGGAGATCACTGCATTCAATAGGCAATACTCTCTTCACATCCCTCTGACATTCACTGCACGCTGAGAGGAAAACCGGGCTCCAACTTGCTGCGGAGCGCATATCAACGTAGAATCTAGCACAAACTTACTTCACCACCTCCCTTGGAGGCAAAGTTTGTAAAACTGATTTGTGGGTGTGGTGAGGGGTGTATTTATAGGCATTTTAAGGTTTGGGAAACTTTGCCCCTCCTGGTAGGAATGTATATCCCATACGTCACTAGCTCATGGACTCTTGTTAATTACATGAAAGAAATAAGATTTGAGAAGGTCCTCAGAAACATTTATCCAAACGATTGTTCAGCAACTTTAAACTGTGTCTTGAACATTTCTAAAAAAAACCCAGAATTTATGCTTACCTGATAAATTTCTTTCTTTTGCGATGTACCGGTTCCACGGATTCATCCTAACTTGTGGGATATTGTCCTTCCTGACAGGAAGTAGTAAAGAGAGCAACACAGCAGAGCTGTTTATATAGCTCCCCCCTTAACTCCACCCCCCAGTCATTCGACCGAAGGCCAAGGAAGAAAAGGAGAAACTATAAGGTGCAGAGGTGACTGAAGTTTACATAAAAAATACTACCTGTCTTGAATAGACAGGGCGGGCCGTGGACTCGGTACATCGCAAAAGAAAGAAATTTATCAGGTAAGCATAAATTCTGTTTTCTTTTGCAAGATGTACTGAGTCCACGGATTCATCCCAACTTGTGGGATACCAATACCAAAGCCTTAGGACACGGATGAAGGGAGGGACAAGACAGGAACCTAAACAGAAGGCACCACTGCTTGCAAAACCTTTCTCACAAAAATAGCCTCCGAAGAAGCAAAAGTATCAAATTTGTAAAATTTGGAAAAGGTATGAAGCGAAGACCAAGTCGCAGCTTTACAAATCTGTTCAACAGAAGCATCCTTTTTAAAAGCCCATGTGGAAGCCACCGCTCTAGTGGAGTGAGCTGTAATTCTCTAAGGAGGCTGCTGTCCAGCAGTCTCATAAGCCAAACGGATGATGCTTTTCAGCCAAAAGGAAAGAGAGGTAGCCATAGCCTTTTGACCTCTACGCTTTCCAGCATAGACAACAAACAAAGAAGATGATTGGCGAAAATCTTTGGTTGCCTGCAAATAAAACTTCAAGGCACGAACCACGTCCAAGTTGTGCAACAAACGGTCCTTCTTAGAAGGAGGATTAGGACACAGAGAAGAAACAACAATTTCCTGATTGATATTCCTGTTAGAAACAACCTTAGGGAGGAACCCAGGTTTGGTACGCAAAACCACCTTATCAGCATGGAAAACAAGATAAAGCGAGTCACATTGTAATGCAGATAGTTCAGAAACTCTTCGAGCTGAAGAGATAGCAACTAGAAACAGAACTTTCCAAGATAGAAGCTTAATATCTATGGAATGCATGGGTTCAAACGGAACCACCTGAAGAACTTTAAGAACTAAATTGAGACTCCATGGTGGAGCAACAGGTTTAAACACAGGCTTAATTCTAACTAAAGCCTGACAAAAAGCCCGAACTGCTGGGATATCTGCCAGACGCTTGTGCACCAGAATAGACAAAGCAGATATCTGTCCCTTTAAGGAACTAGCGGACAATCCTTTCTCAAATCCTTCTTGGAGAAAAGACAAAATCCTAGGAATCCTGATCTTACTCCATGAGTAGCCTTTGGATTCACACCAAAAAAGATATTTACGCCATATCTTATGATAGATCTTCCTGGTGACAGGCTTTCGAGCCTGAATCAAGGTATCTATGACCGACTCAGAGAAACCCTGCTTTGATAAAATCAAGTGTTCAATCTCCAAGCAGTCAGTTGCAGAGAAATTAGATTTTGATGCTTGAATGGACCTTAATCAAAAGATTAAGTGGCAGAGTCCATGGTGGCAGAGATGACATGTCCACCAGGTCTGCATACCAAGTTCTGCGTGGCCACGCAGGCGCTATCAATATCAGCGAAGCTCTCTCCTGTTTGATTCTGGCAATCAGACGTGGAAAGGACAGGGAATGGTGGGAACACATAAGCCAGGTTGAACGACCAGGGTACTGCTAGAGCATCTATCAGTGCTGCCTGAGGATCCTTTGACCTGGATCCGTATCAAGGAAGTTTGGCGTTCTGACGAGACGCCATCAGATCCAATTCTGGTGTGCCCCATAGCTGAACCAGTTGAGCAAACACCTCCGGATGGAGCTCCCACTCTCCCGGATGAAAAGTCTGACGACTCAGAAAATCTGCCTCCCACTTCTCCACCCCTGGGATATAGATCGCTGATAGATGGCAAGAGTGAGTCTCTGCCCATCGGATTATCCTGGAAACTTCTATCATCGCTAAGGAACTCCTTGTTCCCCCCCTGATGATTGATATAAGCTACAGTCGTGATGTTGTGCGACTGAAATCTGATGAATCCGGCCGAAGCTAGCTGAGGCCACGCCTGAAGAGCATTGAATATCGCTCTTAATTCCAGAATATTTATCGGTAGGAGGGCTTCCTCCTGAGTCCACAAACACTGTGCTTTCAGGGAATTCCAGACTGCACCCCAGCCCAGTAGGCTGGCGTCCGTTGTCACAATAACTCACGCTGGCCTGCGGAAACACATTCCCCTGGACAGGTGATCCTGTGACAACCACCAAAGAAGAGAGTCTCTGGTCTCTTGATCCAGATTTATCTGAGGAGCTAAATCTGCATAATCCCCATTCCACTGTTTGAGCATGCATAGTTGCAGTGGTCTGAGATGCAAGCGAGCAAACGGAACTATGTCCATTGCCGTTACCATAAGTCAGATTACCTCCATACACTGAGCCACTGACGGACGAGAAATGGAATGAAGAGCTCGGCAGGTGGTTAAAATCTTTGATTTCCTGACCTCCATCAGAAATATTTTCATGTCCACCGAATCTATCAGAGTTCCCAGGAATGGAACTCTTGTGAGAGGAATAAGAGAACTCTTTTTCACATTCACTTTCCACCCATGAGATCTTAGAAAGGCCAACACTAAGTCCGTGTGAGACTTGGCAAGTTGGAAAGTTGATGCTTGAATTAAGATGTTGTCTAGATAAGGCGCCACTGATATGCCCCTCGGCCTTAGGACCGCCAGAAGGGACCCTAGCACCTTTGTGAAGATTCTTGGCGACGTGGCCAACCCGAAGGGAAGAGCCACAAACTGGTAATGCCTGTCCAGAAAGGCAAACCTGAGGAACTGGTGATGATCTTTGTGGATAGGAATGTGTAGATACATATCCTTTAGATCCACGGTAGTCATATATTGACCCTCCTGGATCATTGGTAACATAGTTCGAATGGTCTCCATCTTGAAGGATGGAACTCTTCTGAATTGGTTTAGGATCTTGAGATCTAGAATTGGTCTGAAGGTTCCCTCTTTTTTGGGAACCACAAACAGATTGGAGTAGAAATCTTGCCCCTGTTCTGTTTTCGGAACTGGGCAGATCACTCCCATGGTAAAAAGGTCTTCTACACAGCGTAATAATGCCTCTCTTTTTGTCTGGTTTACAGACAATTGAGAAAGATGGAACCTCCCCCTTGGAGGAGAATCTTTGAAATCTAGGAGGTACCCCTGGGTTACAATTTCTATGGCCCAAGAGTCCTGAACGTCTCTTGCCCAGGCCTGAGCAAAGAGAGAAAGTCTGCCCCCTACTTGATCCGGTCCCGGATCGGGGGCTAACCCTGCATGCTGTCTTAGTGGCAGCAGCAGGCTTTTTGGCCTGTTTACCCTTGTTCCAAGCCTGGTTAGGTCTCCAGGTTGGCTTGGATTGAGCAAAGTTCCCCTCTTGCTTTGCAGCAGGGGAAGAGGAAGCGGGACCACCATTGAAGTTTTGAAAGGAACGGAAATTATTTTGTTTGGTCCTTGTTTTATTTGACTTATCTTGAGGGAGGGCATGACCCTTCCCTCCAGTGATGTCTGAAATTATCTCTTTCAGTGCAGGCCCGAATAGGGTCTTACCTTTGAAAGGGTTGGTCAAAAGCTTAGATTTAGATGACACATCAGCTGACAAGGACTTAAGCCATAACGCTCTTTGCGCTAAAATGGCGAAACCTGAATTATTTGCCGCTAACTTAGCAAGATGAAAAGCGGCATCTGTAATAAAAGAATTAGCCAACTTAAGGGCCTATATTCTGTCCAAAATATCATCTAGTGGGGTCTCCATCTGAAGAGCCTCTTCTAGAGCCTCAAACCAAAAAGCAGCTGCAGTGGTTACCGGAACAATGCACGCTATAGGTTGAAGAAGAAAACCCTGATGAACAAAAATTTTCTTTAGGAGACCCTCTAACGTTTTATCCATAGGATCAATGAAAGCACAACTGTCTTCAATAGGTATAGTTGTACGCTTAGCCAGAGTAGAAATAGCTACCTCCACCTTAGGGACCGTCTGCCATGAGTCCTTTATGGTGTCAGAAATGGGGAACATTTTCTTAAAAACAGGAGGGGGAGCGAACGGAATACCTGGTCTATCCCACTCCTTAGTAACAATGTCCGAAATCCTCTTAGGGGCCGGAAAAACATCAGTGTAAACAGGAACCTCTAAATATTTGTCCATTTTACACAATTTCTCTGGAACTACAATAGGGTCACAATCATCCAGAGTAGCTAAATACTCCCTGAGCAATAAACGGAGGTGCTCTAGTTTAAATTTAAATGCCGTCATATCTGAATCTGTCTAAGGGAACATCTTTCCTGAATCAGAAATCTCTCCCTCAGACAGCAAATCCCTCATCCCTACCTCAGAACATTGTGAGGGAATATTGGATACGGCTACTAAAGCGTCAGAAGGCTCAGCATTTGTTTTTAACCCAGAGCTACTGCGCGTCCCTTGCAACTCTGGCAGTTTAGATAAAACCTCTGTGAGGGTAGTATTCATAACTGAAGCCATATCTTGCAAGGCGAAAGAATTAGACGCACTAGAAGTACTTGGCGTCGCTTGTGGGGGCGTAACTGGTTGTGACACTTGGGGAGAACTAGATGGCGAAACCTGATTTACTTCTGTCTGAGAATCATTTAATGCCAAATTCTTATAAGTCAAAATATGCTGTTTGCAATTTATAGACATATCAGTACAATTGGGACACATTCTTAGAGGGGGTACCACAATGGCTTCTAAACAAATTGAACAATGAGTTTCCTCAGTGTCAGACATGTTTAACAGGCAAGTAATGAAGCAAGCAAGCTTGGAAAACACTTTAATGAAAAAAACACAATTTGCAAAAACGGTACTGTACCTTTAAGCGAAAAAAAGGCATACACAAACTGCAAAACAGGTTAAAATTGCTTCAAAAATTCCGAAATTTTAACAGTGTATCCACTAAGCTTTAGAAGGATTGCACCACAAGTAAAAAAGCAATAGACCCCCAAATGAAAAAAATGGATTGATAAGTGTCTAAAACCGGTTAAAACCCCCTAAAGCACTTTGCCACAGCTCTGCTGTGGCCCTAACTGCCCTTAGGAAGCGATAATATGGGGTTTAAAGCTTCAATTAGTCCCTCAGAAGACACTCAGGACCTCACGAGAAGTTGCTTGCTGCTTGTAAATGTAGACCCCGCCCACCTCACTTGATGTTGCTGGGGCCTACACAAAACTAACAAACCCTGCCTGAAAGCCATGTGGGTTATAAACAACCCCAAATAACCCTCAAGCAAATGTCCCATAAAACAGAAAATGTTACTCCCAGACACAAAAACATTTGTCCCAAATTCACATAACAAACTGAGTGCCCACAAAAAAATAACCCCTTATGCAAGCTAGTAAAAACCTCTGATAACACTAGGATTACTGCTTCCCCTTCCCCTAATGGGGACACTGTCAGCCTTTCTGAGTTAACACAGTCTCTGCAGAAAATATGACTGAACATACCTCATTGCTGTATAGCAAGACACCGTTCCTCACACTGAAGTTTTCCAATACTCCTCAGCTTCTGTGAGAACAGCAGTGGACCTTAGTTACAAATGCTAAGATCATCATCTTACAGGCAGTAATCTTCACCTATGTCCTGCCTGAGAGTAAATAGTACAACACCAGTACCATTTAAAAATAACAAACACTTGATTGAAGATAAAATAAAACCTAACAGTTTAAGGGGGGAGCTATACAGTGAGTGCAGAATTATTAGGCAAGTTGTATTTTTGAGGATTAATTTTATTATTGAACAACAACCATGTTCTCAATGAAACCAAAAAACTCATTAATATCAAAGCTTAATAGTTTTGGAAGTAGTTTTTTGTTTGTTTTTAGTTATAGCTATTTTAGGGGGATATCTGTGTGTGCAGGTGACTATTACTGTGCATAATTATTAGGCAACTTAACAAAAAACAAATATATACCCATTTCAATTATTTATTTTTACCAGTGAAACCAATATAACATCTCAACATTCACAAATATACATTTCTGACATTCAAAAACAAAACAAAAACAAATCAGTGACCAATATAGCCACCTTTCTTTGCAAGGACGCTCAAAAGCCTGCCATCCATGGATTCTGTCAGTGTTTTGATCTGTTCACCATCAACATTGCGTGCAGCAGCAACCACAGCCTCCCAGACACTGTTCAGAGAGGTGTACTGTTTTCCCTCCTTGTAAATCTCACATTTGATGATGGACCACAGGTTCTCAATGGGGTTCAGATCAGGTGAACAAGGAGGCCATGTCATTAGATTTTCTTCTTTTATACCCTTTCTTGCCAGCCGCGCTGTGGAGTACTTGGACGCGTGTGATGGAGCATTGTCCTTCATGAAAATCATGTTTTTCTTGAAGGATGCAGACTTCTTCCTGTACCACTGCTTGAAGAAGGTGTCTTCCAGAAACTGGCAGTAGGACTGGGAGTTGAGCTTGACTCCATCCTCAAACCGAAAAGGCCCCACAAGCTCATCTTTGATGATACCAGCCCAAACCAGTACTCCACCTCCACCTTGCTGGCGTCTGAGTCGGACTGGAGCTCTCTGCCCTTTACCAATTCAGCCACGGGCCCATCCATCTGGCCCATCAAGACTCACTCTCATTTCATCAGTCCATAAAACCTTAGAAAAATCAGTCTTGAGATATTTCTTGGCCCAGTCTTGACGTTTCAGCTTGTGTGTCTTGTTCAGTGGTGGTCGTCTTTCAGCCTTTCTTACCTTGGCCATGTCTGAGTATTGCACACCTTGTGCTTTTGGGCACTCCAGTGATGTTGCAGCTCTGAAATATGGCCAAACTGGTGGCAAGTGGCATCTTGGCAGCTGCACGCTTGACTTTTCTCAGTTCATGGGCAGTTATTTTGCGCCTTGGTTTTTCCACACGCTTCTTGCGACCCTGTTGACTATTTTGAATGAAACGCTTGATTGTTCGATGATCACGCTTCAGAAGCTTTGCAATTTTAAGAGTGCTGCATCCCTCTGCAAGATATCTCACTATTTTTGACTTTTCTGAGCCTGTCAAGTCCTTCTTTTGACCCATTTTGCCAAAGGAAAGGAAGTTACCTAATAATTATGCACACCTGATATAGGGTGTTGATGTCATTAGACCACACCCCTTCTCATTACAGAGATGCACATCACCTAATATGCTTAATTGGTAGTAGGCTTTCGAGCCTATACAGCTTGGAGTAAGACAACATGCATAAAGAGGATGATGTGGTCAAAATACTCATTTGCCTAATAATTCTGCACTCCCTGTATAGACAGCTCTGCTGTGGTGCTCTCTTTGCTACTTCCTGTCAAGAAGGACAATATCCCACAAGTTAGGATGAATCCATGGACTCAGTACATCTTGCAAAAGAGAATAGAAAGCCAGTCTGTGTTTAATCTGCATCTTCAAGTAATACTCTCATGCAACAAGAATGCAAAACAAGAATATTAATTTGGCAGAGATATTATCAATTTGACAGAGATATTCTTTATTTAATGCAGGCTACAGTAATGATTACAGCATCTGATAAAGTTAGTGACATTACAGATACATGGCATTAGCTGTAAAACACATACACAGTAATGACAAGATGACAAACATCCAAAAAAGGAGTATTAGTTTTTCTTGTGAGCACATTTTTATTTTCTATCTATCATCTAGTTTTATCTATCTTATCTATCTATCTATCTTAGATATAATCTATTCTATCTATCTATACTGTCTATCTCTAGATATACATATTTCTCTAAATATACAAATATGTATAGCTAAAACAATGTAACATGATTTGCAATGCCCTAAAAATATACATAATGCCTTTACTACCCATTCACTAGCTTGGCACAATCAATATTGCTAGATTAATATACTTTATAACATTTAAACCTCTAAATGTCTGCCTGTTTCAAAGGCTCCATAGACAGCCTCTTAATCACATGCTTTTTTATTTGATTTTCACAACAGGAGACTGCTAGTTCATGTGGGTAATATAGATAGTATTGTGTTCATGCCCGAGGAGTTATTTAAGATTTAGCACAACACAGAACTAAATGCAAGTCAATAGATAATACATAGTCATGTGTTCAGGGGGCTGTCAGAAAAAGCTTAGATACAAGGTAATCACAGAGATAAAAAGTATATTAATATAACTGTGTTGGTTATGAAAAATTGAGGAATGGGTAATAAAGGGATTATCTATCTTTTAAAACAATAAAAAATGATATTGCAGACTGTCCCTTTAATAAAGCACAACTAAATTCACCATATACATTTCATCATTGTTTTAATGATTATTAAAGTCTAACTTTCCAGAAAAAACTATAAATAAATAAATTAAATAAGTAAATCCTAGCTTACTTACACCCAAAAGCTTAAACAATATCCTCTATAAAACTACACATAGTAGAGTTATACCTCAGATTTGTATAAAACAGTACAGTTGTTTTATCCCGCTACATGCAACGGCAAAGTTATGTTATGTTCCAATCAGTTAAGTATCATAAAATGCAACCTGCAATTTAACATCGTTTGTAATGGTTGTAGTGACGCTATATGCGACTAATGTTAAACGTGTTAATTGAATACTGATCTATATCTTTATATGTGGATGCTAGTAAACTAACGCAACAATTATGCTTAACATGCTCTACAACTACCTAAAGAAAAGGGTTGAATTGTCACTTTTATAGAGAGAGAATTAAAATAACTACGGGGGAAAAAAAAAAAAAGAATATGTGCCATGGAGTAATGCAATTATCATAAAAGCTTTTTAATAATGTGTTACTGAAATGTGTGTATATAAGAAAGTTTAAATTAAACGTAACAAATAATGTTTCATTTATATAAAAAAAAAAAAAAAATAGCAATCTGTGTCAAGTGCCAGAAACAAAATTATGTAAATTGATGCAAATTGAAACATTTGCTAAACATTATTGAGAAAATTATAACATCTTTGATACACGTTGTATCTTCTCCATCTCTTAACCAGTTTGTGTTACAATATCCAATGTTCAAAGCCTAAACTAATATATATATATATATATATATATATATATATATATATATATATATATATATATATATATATATATATATATATATATATATATATATATATATATATATATAATGTCACATTAAAATAATCCAATCATCCAACAGGTGGCAATGTGTTACCCAATGTTAGCCTATATTAAAATATATCCTATATAATAAAAGGCAAAGTGTGTTTGTCCGAAGTAGAGACAGCACAAGGACAAACACACCTGGCCTTTGAGTCCCTAGCTGATCTGCTGCAAAAGTGGGTGTGGCCGGGCGTGAGCAGAGGTCATGGCTGGGCGTGAAGGGGGTGTGGAGGAGGAGGAGGAGAGAGGGAGAGAGAGAGAGAGAGAGAGAGAGGAGGAGGAAGAGAGAGAGAGAGAGAGAGAGAGAGAGAGAGAGAGAGAGAGAGAAGGAGAGAGAGAAGGAGAGAGAGAGAGAGAGAGAGAGAGGGGAGAGAGAGAGAGAGGAGGAGAGAGAGAGAGGAGAGAGAGAGAGAGAGGAGGAGAGAGAGGAGGAGAGAGGAGGAGAGAGAGGAGGAGGAGGAGAGAGAGATAGAGAGAGAGAGGGGGAGAGGGGGAGGAGGAGGAGGAGGGGGAGGGGGAGGAGGGGGAGGAGGGGGAGGGGGAGGAGGGGGAGGAGGGGGAGGGGGAGGAGGAGGAGAGAGAGAAGGAGAGAGAGAAGGGGAGAGAGAGGGGAGAGAGAGAAGGGGAGAGAGAGAAGGGGAGAGAGAGGGGAGAGAGAGCAAAAGAGGGGGGGGTGGGAGAGCGCAAAAGAGAGGGGGAGAGAGAGCGCAAAAGAGAGGGGGAGAGAGAGCGCAAAAGAGGGGGGGGAGAGAGAGCGCAAAAGAGAGGGGGAGGGAGAGAGCGCAAAAGAGAGGGGGAGGGAGAGAGCGCAAAAGAGAGGGGGGAGAGAGAGAGCGCAAAAGAGAGGGGGGAGAGAGAACAGAAGAGGGTGAATAGAGAGAGCAGAAGAGGGGGGATAGAGAGAGGGAGAGAGAGACAGCAAAAGAGAGGGGGGAGAGAAACAGCAAAAGAGAGGGGGAGAGAGACAGCAAAATAGAGGGGGGAGAGAGACAGCAGAAGAGAAGGTTGAGAGAGATAGCAAAATAGAGGGGGGAAGAGAGAAAGCAAAATAGAAGGGGGAGAGAGACAGCAAAATAGAGGGGGGGGAGACAGCAAAATAGAGGGGGGAGAGAGACAGCAAACGAGAGGGGGAGAGAGACAGCAAACGAGAGGGGGGAGAGAGACAGCAAAAGAGAGGGGGAGAGAGACAGCAAAAGAGAGGGGGGAGAGAGACAGCAAAAGAGAGGGGGGAGAGAGACAGCAAAAGAGAGAGGGGGAGAGAGATAGCAAAAGAGAGAGGGGGACAGAGCGCAAAACAGAGGGGGAGAGAGAGCACAAAAGATAGGGGAGAGAGTGCAAAAGAGAGGGGAGAGAGAGAGGGGGGGAGAAAGCGCAAAAGAGATGGGGGAGAGAAAGTGCAAAAGAGATGGGGAGAGAGAGAGTGCAAAAGAGAGGGGGAGAGAGAGAGTGCAAAAGAGAGGGGGAGAGAGAGAGCGCAAAATAGAGGAGGGAGAGAGAGAGCTCAGAAGAGAGGGGGGAGAGAGCTCAAAAGAGAGGGGCTAGAGAGAGCGCAAAAGAAAGGGGGGAGAGAGAGAGCGCAAAAGATAGGGGGAGAGAGAGAGCGCAAAAGAGAGGGGGAGAGAGAGAGCACAAAAGAGAGGGGGAGAGAGAGAGCACAAAAGAGAGGGGAGAGAGAGAGCGCTCAAAAGAGAGGGGGAGAGAGAAAGCTCAAAAGAGAGGGGGAGAGAGAGCAAACAAGAGGGGGGAGAGAGAGAGCAAAAGAGAGGGGGGAGAGAGAGCAAAATAGAGGGGGAGGGAGAGATCACAAGGGGTGGGACCACTGTACTGCAAAAAATGGCCCATGTGAACGGGCTTTAGGACTAGTATTTTAATAATGTCACATCAAAATAATCCTATCATCCAACAGGTAGCAATGTGATAGAGCAGAACAGCATAAAAAACATCCACCAGGTGGCAATGTGGTGAGGGAATACAGGTATTATATTATAAGTATATTAATCTAGCAATATTGATTGTGCCAAGCTAGGGAATGGGTAGTAAAGGCATTATGTATATTTTTTAAACAATAACAATTTTAGTGTAGACTATCCTTTTAATATTGGCATTGTTGCCCCCCCCATATTATAGAGGGCATTGCAAATCATGTTACATTGTTTTAGCTATACATATTTGTATATTTAGAGAAATATGTATATCTAGAGATAGACAGTAGAGATAGATAGAATAGATTATATCTAAGATAGATAGATAGATAAGATAGATAAAACTAGATGATAGATAGAAAATAAAAATGTGCTCACAAGAAAAACTAATACTCCTTTTTTGGATGTTTGTCATCTTGTCATTACTGTGTATGTGTTTTACAGCTAATGCCATGTATCTGTAATGTCACTAACTTTATCAGATGCTGTAATCATTACTGTAGCCTGCATTAAATAAAGAATATCTCTGTCAAATTGATAATATCTCTGCCAAATTAATATTCTTGTTTTGCATTCTTGTTGCATGAGAGTATTACTTGAAGATGCAGATTAAACACAGACTGGCTTTCTATTCTCTTTTGCAAGATGTACTGAGTCCACGGATTCATCCTAACTTGTGGGATATTGTCCTTCCTGACAGGAAGTAGCAAAGAGAGCACCACAGCAGAGCTGTCTATACAGGGAGTGCAGAATTATTAGGCAAATGAGTATTTTGACCACATCATCCTCTTTATGCATGTTGTCTTACTCCAAGCTGTATAGGCTCGAAAGCCTACTACCAATTAAGCATATTAGGTGATGTGCATCTCTGTAATGAGAAGGGGTGTGGTCTAATGACATCAACACCCTATATCAGGTGTGCATAATTATTAGGCAACTTCCTTTCCTTTGGCAAAATGGGTCAAAAGAAGGACTTGACAGGCTCAGAAAAGTAAAAAATAGTGAGATATCTTGCAGAGGGATGCAGCACTCTTAAAATTGCAAAGCTTCTGAAGCGTGATCATCGAACAATCAAGCGTTTCATTCAAAATAGTCAACAGGGTCGCAAGAAGCGTGTGGAAAAACCAAGGCGCAAAAAAACTGCCCATGAACTGAGAAAAGTCAAGCGTGCAGCTGCCAAGATGCCACTTGCCACCAGTTTGGCCATATTTCAGAGCTGCAACATCACTGGAGTGCCCAAAAGCACAAGGTGTGCAATACTCAGAGACATGGCCAAGGTAAGAAAGGCTGAAAGACGACCACCACTGAACAAGACACACAAGCTGAAACGTCAAGACTGGGCCAAGAAATATCTCAAGACTGATTTTTCTAAGGTTTTATGGACTGATGAAATGAGAGTGAGTCTTGATGGGCCAGATGGATGGGCCCGTGGCTGGATTGGTAAAGGGCAGAGAGCTCCAGTCCGACTCAGACGCCAGCAAGGTGGAGGTGGAGTACTGGTTTGGGCTGGTATCATCAAAGATGAGCTTGTGGGGCCTTTTCGGTTTGAGGATGGAGTCAAGCTCAACTCCCAGTCCTACTGCCAGTTTCTGGAAGACACCTTCTTCAAGCAGTGGTACAGGAAGAAGTCTGCATCCTTCAAGAAAAACATGATTTCCATGCAGGACAATGCTCCATCACACGCGTCCAAGTACTCCACAGCGTGGCTGGCAAGAAAGGGTATAAAAGAAGAAAATCTAATGACATGGCCTCCTTGTTCACCTGATTTGAACCCCATTGAGAACCTGTGGTCCATCATCAAATGTGAGATTTACAAGGAGGGAAAACAGTACACCTCTCTGAAAAGTGTCTGGGAGGCTGTGGTTGCTGCTGCACGCAATGTTGATGGTGAACAGATCAAAACACTGACAGAATCCATGGATGGCAGGCTTTTAAGTGTCCTTGCAAAGAAAAGTGGCTATATTGGTCACTGATTTGTTTTTGTTTTGTTTTTGAATGTCAGAAATGTATATTTGTGAATGTTGAGATGTTATATTGGTTTCACTGGTAAAAATAAATAATTGAAATGGGTATATATTTGTTTTTTGATAAGTTGCCTAATAATTATGCACAGTAATAGTCACCTGCACACACAGATATCCCCCTAAAATAGCTATAACTAAAAACAAACTAAAAACTACTTACAAAACTATTCAGCTTTGATATTAATGAGTTTTTTGGGTTCATTGAGAACATGGTTGTTGTTCAATAATAAAATTAATCCTCAAAAATACAACTTGCCTAATAATTCTGCACTCCCTGTAGAAGAGCTGATAAAGGCATAAATACTATGCAGTCTGACAGATGGAATTGTTAAAAAGAGATGAGGTAACAGGGATATTAAAGTTATGGTAAATAAACTGGTTTCCAATGATGCAATACAAGCAACAGTATTAGATGTCAAAAGACATTACTTTTTTTTTTTTTTTTTTATTGAGGTAATCATTTGGCATACAAACACAAGATTGCAGTAGTATATAATATAAACCTAAATTTGCTTATAACAAGTTACATTGTATAGGTTACATATTAATAGACACTACATGCAATATCTGCTGTACTAAGCAAAGCGAAGAACATAAACACCTGCTGCAAGAATAAGAGAGAGAAAACAACAGTTCAAGAAAATGTCAATAACATTTTTGAACCTTCTTATCTATCTAAGAGGCCACTCCTGGACCTTGTAACAAAAGTATTAAACAACAATAGCGGAAGGTTACCCCAATGGTAGGAGGCCACTTGTGGGCCTCGTTATTAAAACCTCAGATTCTAATTTTATTGCACTATATATTTGCTAGGTAGGGGGGAAAATGACATTTCTTTCCAATAGAATGAATTTACTATAAGAGTCTAGGATATAAGGACTGGAAACATACCATAGGTGACATTTCTACATCAGATGAGTTACATAAAGTTGTAGGTGAGAACACATGACTCAAAGTGTACGGGGTTATGGTCATAAAGTGTTAATTAGAAGATCATAAAGAACATGCACCTATATATTGTGAGCTATAAATTTTCAGGGCAAATGCTTTGGCCAGTAAAAATATACAAAATGTATTGGCAGGAGTATCTGGCGGAGATAGAAGGAAGAAATATTTCACACTATATGCTTAACCTATTATGAAACTAAGTTGAAACTTCTTGGTAGGTACAGTATTATTATTAGGACAGCTATCACACATATATATATATATATATATATATATATATATATATATATATATATATATATATATATATATATATATAAATAAATCCAGATATGAGACATCTACTTGCTTCTAGACAAATATAGGATCTCGCCACCCCAGCTGTAAACAGCGAGACTCAGGACATACTAATGGGAGATAAGAGGCAGGCGCTCTAAGATACAGCTCAGGAAACCAGAATGAGAAATAATGTTGGTAAAATTGTTACTTCAAGGTGGAAGAGAGTAAATATATTTGACCTGCAAATATATATTAGAAAAGGGTTAAATTTCTGCAATTAATTGTATTTACATGAGATATCCTTCGTTTGCTACTCTATCTCTCTTGCCAAATCTCAATCTAGTAGGTGCTATATAAATACATATTTAGGCCTCTAGTTATCAATGTCTGTCGGACCTGATCCAACAGTGCGGATCAGGTCCGACAGACATCGCTGAATACGCTTGCCGTATTCAGCATTGCACCAGCAGCTCACAAGAGCTGCTGGTGCAATACCGCCCCCTGTAGACTTGCGGCCAATGGGCCGCCAGCAGGGGGGTGTCAATCAACCCGATCGGCTTCAAGCTCCATTCAGCTTCTATTGCTATAACCAGCAGGTAATTTTAAGATAAATATCTTCAGTTTGTTGCTCTGAGTACTATATAAGGTCTCAAGCTGGTAGGCACATAATCGCTATAGAAGTTGTGAAATCAAAATATAGAAAATGTAACTAGGAGCCATGCATCAGAAACACTATAGATGCATTTGTTTGTCCTGCTGCTATATATTAGTCAAGCATTCAACGTATAGTACAGTAATCACCAAATATCTAGATGTATGAAAATTATCTGCAGCAATCTGCTCTAACGGCCTTAATAAATCTCTAACTAGTAGGTACAATAACAATATAAAGCCTGTGAACAGCCGAACATAAAAATGCAACTAGTAAAAAGAGAAATAAAAATAAAACCTTACGGTTCAAAATACTTTTTAAGTGAACAGTATTTCTAAAATAATGTCCCATTCATGACCGTAAGAGTCTGTTTGTCTGTTCGTGGAGAGACCTGCGTAGAACCACTGCTCAACACCTTTTTTCATTTATACATTAGTGTCTAGCCAACACCTGTTTTGTTAAACACTAGTCCAAAGCGCTGCCTTATGTAATCCTTGAAAACATGATCCCACAAAGTTGGTCTCCAACTGGTGCTCCCCAAGAGGCTGGGTCTGAGGCGGGATGAAAATAAGACCGGGGCTGCCATTACAGCGGGGGTACACATTTCACCTCCTAATGCCAACATATCTGGCTTCAAGATCGCGGTTGCCTGCGTAATAGTGAGCTGACTCCTTTCGCCCCTTAAATCACACCATACCAAAGCTGTTGTTGATTCCAGAAACTTAGCGGCAGGAGGGTGGGTAGGTAAAGAGAGGATTAACACCTCTTTAGTAGCAAACTGCAGTATGGGATCCCCTCTGTCAGCAGTGTCGGTGCAAGACTGTTGAATGGGGTCAGTGCCATTTTTCCAAGCTGCAGTTAATGTACATTCAAGACGTAAAAAGTGCTCGTCCAAAAGATCCTTAATCTGTTTGTATAACATAGCTTCTTCTGGCTCCATCTAATAAATATAGGTGTTAATTTCCCACAATGAATGTTGCGCTAATAAACTTCTAGTGCATTGAAATCAGCACTATGTGCTGCTTAACGACAAAGCCCGCATGTGCTTCACTGCGGGGTAAGGTAAAGGCCTCAACCTTAAAGTTTGCTCCGGGTGCTCAATAACGCATCTATCATAGCAATTTTGGTCTCATCCAATGGAGGATCTTTTAGTGGGTCAAAAATACTATAACAAGCGAAAATGAATAGAATGCAGGAGCAGTGTGGAATTGTGCAACCTATCATGGCAGCCGCCCGGAAGTTCCCCCGACATTACTTTTTTAATAACAAAATATGTGTGTGTGTTTGTGTGTGTGTGTGTGTGTATATATATAAATTAATAAGTGTCTTTTTTTTATATATATTAACAAATGCCCTGTGCTGCACACAATAACTCCCTTTTCAATGGGATCTTCTCGATGTAGTTTCATATGAATTCCCTTTTTTATATTTTCACAATTCATTTAACCTAGATAAATACTAATTAGTATCTTAGTCTATAAAAGTAGGGATAATTGTTAGCACTTTTATACGATTGGTAATGCTTAATTAAGGCATCTCTAGAGACAAGCACTGGTTTGGTCGTTTTAGGCTAATAAATTATGGTAACGAGTAGCGGTGTTTAGGTTAGTTTCGTCATCATAAGCTATTTAATGTGTGTATCTGTTATTCATTTTAAGTTGCTGTTATGCTCTGTCATCCAGCTGATGACACGCAGCAAGTGAAGAGTGTTCGCCTCATCCTATCATTCACAGGGGATGTGGCCCCGGTAGACCAATCACAGTTGGTTCAATATAGGAGGCGCGGTGGCGCTTAGCTTTAAAAAGCGCTCCAGTTTTTATTCAATATATTACCTCTGAGGAAGAAGGAACATATCTGTATTATCCTTCGAAACGTGTCAGGTGTTCATATGTACAAGTAGTACATCATTAGGTTATATTGAAAATAGACTCTTCAAGGTGAATTCCAAAGACATTGAGCGACTTTTAAATCTTTGACAAATTTTACATTTTTGACTGTTTCTGAGTTGGCTGGTGTATACTTAGTATACCGTCTGGAATTGATATTCTACATCGATCATTTATAAGCTGTTACGTTACCTCATAACATTGAGGTCTAATATTGTAAGTGTTTCTAACCGTACACTGTGTATATGTTCTAATAAAAACTGTATTACACTATCTCTACGCTTCTCCCTTTACTCTTTATGTAACCTGGAGTACAATTTGGAGTCGGAGGGAGGTGAGCCTGCCTGTGATTTTTTTACGGAGAAAGTGAACGTCAACCAAACAGCGTGATTGGAGAATAGGAGGATTACTCAAGAGGAGGCGTTTTCGTTTACCCGTCCGTCAGTACATTCAACCCAACGACCCAATACGAGCAGTGTCTCATTACCTCATATGATTGGGGGTACAGCTCGTAAGTAGAATCAACAGAAGAGATTGTCTGATTCACTAGCTGTATTTGGCTGTATATTACAATTCACTTATGGCACATTGAATTGACACTATTATAGAGACTTTAGTCGTGGGATACTAAATATCAAATATTACCTACCTATCACCCATCAATCTCTGTTGTGTTTTATTAGGAGGTTATTGAAATGACATTTTTGTTTACTTACTCTCCTATTTAATCACATCCACCTTAGGGTTTGTTCCTGTGTGTCTTATCCATTTTCGTTATCAGTTTTAACTGTGTTTATTCATTCTACCCCGCCACACTTTTGATCAATTTAATAATTAATTGTGTCACTCCTATGACATTTACCAGCGCTTAACACACCCCTTAGTTTCTTCGTTTTTATGGTTTCCTCTGTTAGAGACTGATTGGAAAAGTCATTCTCGCCTGGGGGTGCTTGTGTTTTCAGCTGCAGGGATCTTTAGTAGGAGCTTCAATATTTGGGGTTTTTTCCTCTTGTGTCTCAGCGTGTGGATCTTATAAGTGACCCACTTTTTATACTGCTTTTTTATACTGCCTTTTTACTGCTTTTATATTGCCTTTTTTTCTAGTTTTTCAGGCTCCAATTTAAATCTAAGACAGTATACACTCAGGGCACCTAGTATATTTTATTGTATTGTATATACATTGAATTGATTCACATGCAGTTAACAATATTATCACCTTTTCTGGTATGAATTAATAGTGATTTATATATCATCTCTGTGATTTATATATATATATATTCTACAGAAGCTGACCCTGTTGCTAATCATAGGGGTTTTCTACTTTGCTTGTATATATATATATATATATATATATATATACAGTGTATATATATATATATATATATATATATATATATATATATATATATATATATATATATATATATATATATATAGTAAATGATACACTACCAACTTATTCTGTCCTCTCCCCCTACTTGCTGACTCCCAGCTTTGGTTGAACAGAAAGACAAGCTGCTCATGCAAACTTTTTCAGTGTAGGAGTCTTACATCTTTCAGTTGTGGACACCCTTAATATATTCAATGGGCTTTGCGGCACAGTTGCACATTGGCTGTTCAGGCTGCTATGTGAAAACTGAAAAACATATGTTTCACAGGGGGAAAGGCAGCAGAGGCAATAACAGGATAAATAAATAAATAAAATGATTTGCATATGGTTAAAAAGAATATAAAACCAGCATCATTTACAAGAATATGGAAAATGTTAAGGTTGGGGAAACCAGAAGAAAGAAGAGGAAAATATAAAGATGGAAGAAGAAAGAAGTAGCTATTCATTACTTATAGTTAGTTATCACAATCAATTTCTGAACACTGATTGGTTTTAAATGTTGTTTATGTATGTTCAGGTATGACAAAAGTATACTGCCTTCTGACAGCAACTCTTCAAAGCATTTACCTGTTTTACATATAGCCACCCCCCCTTTCATCCTGGTATGAATTTACATATAGCCAAGTCAGGACTCATTTCAGAGACTGAAGAGGAATAGCCCTACACATAACTCAGAAGAAGAAAAACAAAAAAAAAAATAACAAAAGAAAAATAATTTATGTCAACAACTAGTCAAATGGAGCATTTAGCATGTGGGTTTCCACAAGAGAAACAGCAGACCAAGTCCCTTTTAATTGATCAGAAAGGGAAAACACTATTTTTTAAGAAAACATATTTTGAAAAAAAAAAAGAGAACAAAAAAGAAAACTGAAATCTGCCACCTCTCCTGAAGAATAGGAAAACCCCAACTGAACAAATGTGTCTTTAAAGTACAGCAGAGGCGCGGGAATCACACATTAAACAGCTTCGCTGCTGATAATTTTGCCTTTCAAACCAACCTATGGGGGCTAATCCTCCTTCATAGGTGAAAATTATACAACAGTTTCATGCAATATTTTTAAAGGGATATTGAAATCCAACATTTCTCTCTGTCATGATTCAGAAGGAGCATACAATTGTTAACAACTTTCAAATTTACTTTTGTAGTCTAATTTGCTTAATTTTCTTTGTATCCATTGGTGAAATGAAAACCTAGATAGGATCAAAAGCAACAATGCACTACAGGGAGCTAGCTTGTGATTGGTGGTTGCCCATATATGCCTTTTTTCATTGGCTTACCTCATGTGTCCCAGCTAGCTCCCAATAGTGATTGCTGCACCTTTAACAAAGGAAACAAAGACAATGAAGCAAATTTGAAAGTTATTTAAAATGATATGTTCTATCTTAATCATGAAAGAACATTTTTGGGTTCCATGTCCCTTTAAGATTGGGGGGGGGGGGGGATTAAATGCAATTAAAAACAAATAAATAACCTTCACTTCCAAGGCACTCAAGTTACACTTACAATCACTATAAAATGCAGAGAAAAGATGGAAACTAAACAGGGACATTCTTCAAGGTCTGGGAACACAAACTGAGTTTTTACAAAGCTGACAACAGTTTGTTATGTCCCATTCGTGTCTAAAAGAGGCTTAACTACTGTTAAGGATGTGGAGGAGTACAACTGAACCCCAAAAGGCCATTTATAAATCTGAATTTGTAAAAAGAGCAGCACTGAGCCTTATATATTAGGTAGAGAAGAGAAGTAATTCCCCTGCAGCAATCAAAGGAGATACTCTCATATGTGTGTGTGTGTGTGTAGGGGGGGGGGGGGGGGGGAGCATGCTGAAAAAATAAAGCAGGGTGTAGTTTTAGAAGAGGGAAGTGATGGGATCTGGATACTAAATGACCTTGCTGCACAGAGAGGGCTCAGTCTTATTGTATAATGCTTCTACTGCTCAGGAAATAATAATAATAATAATAATAATAATAATAATAATAATAATAATAATAATAATAAAAGTAATAGTAATAATAATAAGTACTAGGTGCTATATCCTATAGTGTCTTAAAATGTTCACTACACATATTTATGTTCACTACACATATTTATGTTCACTACACATATTTATGTTCACTACACATATTTATGTTCACTACATATATTTATGTTCACTACACATATTTATGTTCACTATACATATTTATATTCACTACATACATTTATGTTCACTTATGTTCACTATACATATTTATGTTCACTACATATATTTATGTTCACTACATATATTTATGTTCACTACATATATTTATGTTCACTACACATATTTATGTTCACTACACATATTTATTTTCACTATACATATTTATGTTCAATACATATATTTATGTTCACTATACATATTTATGTTCACTACATATATTTATGTTCACTACACATATTTATGTTCACTGCATATATTTATGTTCACTACATATATTTATGTTCACTACACATATTTATGTTCACTACACATATTTATGTTCACTACATATATTTATGTTCACTACACATATTTATGTTCACTACATATATTTATGTTCACTATACATATTTATGTTCACTACATATATTTATGTTCACTACATATATTTATGTTCACTATACATATTTATGTTCACTACATTTATTTATGTTCACTACATTTATTTATGTTCACTACACATATTTATGTTCACTACACATATTTATGTTCACTACATATATTTATGTTCACTACACATATTTATGTTCACTATACATATATATGTTCACTACACATATTTATGTTCACTACATATATTTATTTTCACTATACATATTTATGTTCACTACACATATTTATGTTCACTACATATATTTATGTTCACTACATATATTTATGTTCACTACACATATTTATGTCCACTACATATATTTATGTTCACTACATATATTTATTTTCACTATACATATTTATGTTCACTACATATATTTATGTTCACTACACATATTTATGTTCACTACATGTATTTATGTTCACTACACATATTTATGTTCACTACACATATTTATGTCCACTACATATATTTATGTTCACTACACATATTTATGTTCACTACATATATTTATGTTCACTATACATATTTATGTTCACTACATATATTTATGTTCACTACACATATTTATGTTCACTACATATATTTATGTTCACTACACATATTTATGTTCACTACACATATTTATGTTCACTACACATATTTATGTTCACTACACATATTTATGTGCACTACATATATTTATGTTCACTACATATATTTATGTTCACTACATATATTTATGTTCACTACATATAGTTATATTCACTACACATATTTATGTTCACTACATATATTTATGTTCACTACACATATTTATGTTCACTACATATATTTATGTTCACTACACATATTTATGTTCACTACATATATTTATGTTCACTACACATATTTATGTTCACTATATATATTTATGTTCACTGCATATATTTATGTTCACTACACATATTTATGTTCACTACACATATTTATGTTCACTACATATATTTATTTTCACTATACATATTTATGTTCACTACATATATTTATGTTCACTACACATATTTATGTTCACTACACATATTTATGTACACTACACATATTTATGTTCACTACATATATTTATGTTCACTACATATATTTATTTTCACTATACATATTTATGTTCACTACATATATTTATGTTCACTACACATATTTATGTTCACTACACATATTTATGTTCACTACATGTATTTATATTCACTACACATATTTATGTTCACTACACATATTTATGTTCACTACATATATTTATGTCCACTACATATATTTATGTTCACTACACATATTTATGTTCACTACATATATTTATGTTCACTATACATATTTATGTTCACTACATATATTTATGTTCACTACACATATTTATGTTCACTACACATATTTATGTTCACTACATGTATTTATATTCACTACACATATTTATGTTCACTACACATATTTATGTTCACTACATATATTTATGTCCACTACACATATTTATGTTCACTACATATATTTATGTTCACTACACATATTTATGTTCACTACACATATTTATGTTCACTACATATATTTATGTTCACTATACATATTTATGTTCACTATACATATTTATGTTCACTACATATATTTGTGTTCACTACATATATTTATGTTCACTATACATATTTATGTTCACTACATATATTTGTGTTCACTACATATATTTATGTTCACTACACATATTTATGTTCACTACATATATTTATGTTCACTATACATATTTATGTTCACTACATATATTTATGTTCACTACACATATTTATGTTCACTACATATATTTATGTTCACTACACATATTTATGTTCACTACATATATTTATGTTCACTACACATATTTATGTTCACTACACATATTTATGTTCACTACATGTATTTATATTCACTACACATATTTATGTTCACTACACATATTTATGTTCACTACATATATTTATGTCCACTACACATATTTATGTTCACTACATATATTTATGTTCACTACACATATTTATGTTCACTACACATATTTATGTTCACTACATATATTTATGTTCACTATACATATTTATGTTCACTATACATATTTATGTTCACTACATATATTTGTGTTCACTACATATATTTATGTTCACTATACATATTTATGTTCACTACATATATTTGTGTTCACTACATATATTTATGTTCACTACACATATTTATGTTCACTACATATATTTATGTTCACTATACATATTTATGTTCACTACATATATTTATGTTCACTACACATATTTATGTTCACTACATATATTTATGTTCACTACATATATTTATGTTCACTACACATATTTATGTTCACTACATATATTTATGTTCACTACACATATTTATGTTCACTACATATATTTATGTTCACTAGATATATTTATGTTCACTACACATATTTATGTTCACTGCATATATTTATGTTAACTACACATGTTTATGTTCACTACATTTATTTATGTTCACTACACATATTTATGTTCACTGCATATATTTATGTTCACTACACATGTTTATGTTCACTACATATATTTATGTTCACTACACATATTTATGTTCACTACATATATTTATGTTCACTAGATATATTTATCTTCACTATACATATTTATGTTCACTGCATATATTTATGTTCACTACACATATTTATGTTCACTGCACATATTTATGTTCACTACACATATTTATGTTCACTACACATATTTATGTTCACTAGATATATTTATCTTCACTATACATATTTCTTTTGAATTTACTAGTAGATTTAATATGTTTAGAATATTGAATTTCCATGTACACCAAAATGATCCAAGGCCAAAAGTAGGAATGTATAAATCAAGTCACAATGTTTACTGAGAAGCACATTTTTTAAATATTCTGTCATTTTTAAATTCCATATATAATTGCAACTAGCCAGCTTCTTCATATTAGTTTAAATTAGGATTTTTCAAAGTCTTTCCTCAAATGTCCTCAAAAGTTACTAGACCCCTCCCATACCCTATAATAGATGTTACTTCATTTTTTTCTCCTTCAAGAAAATGGTAATATTTATTTTTAGTTTTAATTTGGGGAATTTACATCTGATCCAGGGTTCACACACAGCTATGGAGTGTTTTAATTTGCACTTTGCTACTCCTGTGTTAAATACAAGTTACAGATCAAGATAACAAATGCAATGCAGTGTCTGAGGGATTTCGACCTCAGTGCCTTTCTTCCACCTACATCCCGCCCTTTACCTTATTCTACTACAACATGGCAAATGTCATTGTCAAATCTTAAACAAATGTTCTATGCTTGAAAGCTCATGCTTTTGATATCCATAGGATAGAGTGAAGTGTCACTGCTCCCGAGCCTCCCCTTATATGCTCTAGCGCCCCCCTGGGGATGACCGCCTCACACTTTCAAAAACTGTTTTAAATTGACTGCCATTTTTTCTTTTGCAAAGTGGGAAAATTGCAGTGACATTTCCTGTGTGCGTAAAAAAAAATCCACCAGGGGTCACCCTTCACACAGATGTGACAAACTACAGTCTGCCTTTACAGGTCATTGGGATAGTGATGATAAAATCTGAAATGAACCATTAGCATTTTCATCTGCAGAGAACAGCTGCTGTCTTTTCATATTCTGCTGCTCGCAAACACAGCTAGAAACTGTACTTTTTAACAGAATGAACATTTTCTCATTGAATAATAGCAATACGCATATTGCTGAAAAGGACTTGTGTGGAATAGATTTTCATTCAAGTACTGTAGACAGGGTTAAATAGGTTATTTAGTATCAGTTATAAACTGATATTTTTCACTTGTTTTAAGCTTCTTTTTTTTCATTGAGGGACATAGCCCTGCAATAATATATATATATATATATATATATATATATATATATATATATATATATATATATATATATATATATATATATATATATATATAAAATATAAAAACAGAATTTATGTTTACCTTATAAATTACTTTCTCCAACGGTGTGTCCGGTCCACGGCGTCATCCTTACTTGTGGGATATTCTCTTCCCCAACAGGAAATGGCAAAGAGCCCAGCAAAGCTGGTCACATGATCCCTCCTAGGCTCCGCCTACCCCAGTCATTCGACCGACGTTAAGGAGGAATATTTGCATAGGAGAAATCATATGGTACCGTGGTGACTGTAGTTAAAGAAAATAAAATATCAGACCTGATTAAAAAAACCAGGGCGGGCCGTGGACCGGACACACCGTTGGAGAAAGTAATTTATCAGGTAAACATAAATTCTGTTTTCTCCAACATAGGTGTGTCCGGTCCACGGCGTCATCCTTACTTGTGGGAACCAATACCAAAGCTTTAGGACAAGGATGAAGGGAGGGAGCAAATCAGGTCACCTAAATGGAAGGCACCACGGCTTGCAAAACCTTTCTCCCAAAAATAGCCTCAGAAGAAGCAAAAGTATCAAACTTGTAAAATTTGGTAAAAGTGTGCAGTGAAGACCAAGTCGCTGCCCTACATATCTGATCAACAGAAGCCTCGTTCTTGAAGGCCCATGTGGAAGCCACAGCCCTAGTGGAATGAGCTGTGATTCTTTCGGGAGGCTGCCGTCCGGCAGTCTCGTAAGCCAATCTGATGATGCTTTTAATCCAAAAAGAGAGAGAGGTAGAAGTTGCTTTTTGACCTCTCCTTTTACCGGAATAAACAACAAACAAGGAAGATGTTTGTCTAAAATCCTTTGTAGCATCTAAATAGAATTTTAGAGCGCGAACAACATCCAAATTGTGCAACAAACGTTCCTTCTTTGAAACTGGTTTCGGACACAGAGAAGGTACGATAATCTCCTGGTTAATGTTTTTGTTAGAAACAACTTTCGGAAGAAAACCAGGTTTAGTACGCAAAACCACCTTATCTGCATGGAACACCAGATAAGGAGGAGAACACTGCAGAGCAGATAATTCTGAAACTCTTCTAGCAGAAGAAATTGCAACCAAAAACAAAACTTTCCAAGATAATAATTTAATATCAACGGAATGCAAGGGTTCAAACGGAACCCCCTGAAGAACTGAAAGAACTAAATTGAGACTCCAGGGAGGAGTCAAAGGTTTGTAAACAGGCTTGATTCTAACCAGAGCCTGAACAAAGGCTTGAACATCTGGCACAGCTGCCAGCTTTTTGTGAAGTAACACCGACAAGGCGGAAATCTGTCCCTTCAGGGAACTTGCAGATAATCCTTTTTCCAATCCTTCTTGAAGGAAGGATAGAATCCTAGGAATCTTAACCTTGTCCCAAGGGAATCCTTTAGATTCACACCAACAGATATATTTTTTCCAAATCTTGTGGTAAATCTTTCGAGTTACAGGCTTTCTGGCCTGAACAAGAGTATTGATAACAGAATCTGAGAATCCTCGCTTCGATAAAATCAAGCGTTCAATCTCCAAGCAGTCAGCTGGAGTGAAACCAGATTCGGATGTTCGAACGGACCCTGAACAAGAAGGTCTCGTCTCAAAGGTAGCTTCCAAGGTGGAGCCGATGACATATTCACCAGATCTGCATACCAAGTCCTGCGTGGCCACGCAGGAGCTATCAAGATCACCGACGCCCTCTCCTGATTGATCCTGGCTACCAGCCTGGGGATGAGAGGAAACGGCGGGAACACATAAGCTAGTTTGAAGGTCCAAGGTGCTACTAGTGCATCCACTAGAGCCGCCTTGGTATCCCTGGATCTGGACCCGTAGCAAGGAACTTTGAAGTTCTGACGAGAGGCCATTAGATCCATGTCTGGAATGCCCCACAGCTGAGTGACTTGGGCAAAGATTTCCGGATGGAGTTCCCACTCCCCCGGATGCAATGTCTGACGACTCAGAAAATCCGCTTCCCAATTTTCCACTCCTGGGATGTGGATAGCAGACAGGTGGCAGGAGTGAGACTCTGCCCATAGAATGATTTTGGTCACTTCTTCCATCGCTAGGGAACTCCTTGTTCCCCCCTGATGGTTGATGTACGCAACAGTCGTCATGTTGTCTGATTGAAACCGTATGAACTTGGTCCTCGCTAGCTGAGGCCAAGCCTTGAGAGCATTGAATATCGCTCTCAGTTCCAGAATATTTATCGGTAGAAGAGATTCTTCCCGAGACCAAAGACCCTGAGCTTTCAGGGATCCCCAGACCGCGCCCCAGCCCATCAGACTGGCGTCGGTCGTGACAATGACCCACTCTGGTCTGCGGAATGTCATCCCTTGTGACAGGTTGTTCAGGGACAGCCACCAACGGAGTGAGTCTCTGGTCCTCTGATTTACTTGTATCTTTGGAGACAAGTCTGTATAGTCCCCATTCCACTGACTGAGCATGCACAGTTGTAATGGTCTTAGATGAATGCGCGCAAAAGGAACTATGTCCATTGCCGCTACCATCAACCCGATCACTTCCATGCACTGAGCTATGGAAGGAAGAGGAACGGAATGAAGTATCCGACAAGAGTCTAGAAGTTTTGTTTTTCTGGCCTCTGTTAGAAAAATCCTCATTTCTAAGGAGTCTATAATTGTTCCCAAGAAGGGAACCCTTGTCGACGGGGATAGAGAACTCTTTTCCACGTTCACCTTCCAGCCGTGAGATCTGAGAAAGGCCAGGACGATGTCCGTGTGAGCCTTTGCTTGAGGAAGGGACAACGCTTGAATCAGAATGTCGTCCAGGTAAGGTACTACTGCAATGCCCCTTGGTCTTAGCACCGCTAGAAGGGACCCTAGTACCTTTGTGAAAATCCTTGGAGCAGTGGCTAATCCGAAAGGAAGCGCCACGAACTGGTAATGTTTGTCCAGGAATGCAAACCTTAGGAACCGATGATGTTCCTTGTGGATAGGAATATGTAGATACGCATCCTTTAAATCCACCGTGGTCATGAATTGACCTTCCTGGATGGAAGGAAGAATAGTTTGAATGGTTTCCATCTTGAACGATGGAACCTTGAGAAACTTGTTTAAGATCTTGAGATCTAAGATTGGTCTGAACGTTCCCTCTTTTTTGGGAACTATGAACAGATTGGAGTAGAACCCCATCCCTTGTTCTCTTAATGGAACAGGAAGAATCACTCCCATTTTTAACAGGTCTTCTACACAATGTAAGAACTCCTGTCTTTTTATGTGGTCTGAAGACAACTGAGACCTGTGGAACCTCCCCCTTGGGGGAAGTCCCTTGAATTCCAGAAGATAACCCTGGGAGACTATTTCTAGCGCCCAAGGATCCAGAACATCTCTTGCCCAAGCCTGAGCGAAGAGAGAGAGTCTGCCCCCCACCAGATCCGGTCCCGGATCGGGGGCCAATATTTCATGCTGTCTTGGTAGCAGTGGCAGGTTTCTTGGCCTGCTTTCCCTTGTTCCAGCCTTGCATTGGTCTCCAAGCTGGCTTGGCTTGAGAAGTATTACCCTCTTGCTTAGAGGACGTAGCACTTTGGGCTGGTCCGTTTTTACGAAAGGGACGAAAATTAGGTCTATTTTTTGCCTTGAAAGGCCGATCCTGAGGAAGGGCGTGGCCCTTACCCCCAGTGATATCAGAGATAATCTCTTTCAAGTCAGGGCCAAACAGCGTTTTCCCCTTGAAAGGAATGTTTAGTAGCTTGTTCTTGGAAGACGCATCAGCCGACCAAGATTTCAACCAAAGCGCTCTGCGCGCCACAATAGCAAACCCAGAATTCTTAGCCGCTAACCTAGCCAATTGCAAAGTGGCGTCTAGGGTGAAAGAATTAGCCAATTTGAGAGCATTGATTCTGTCCATAATCTCCTCATAAGGAGGAGAATCACTATCGAGCGCCTTTATCAGTTCATCAAACCAGAAACATGCGGCTGTAGTGACAGGGACAATGCATGAAATTGGTTGTAGAAGGTAACCCTGCTGAACAAACATCTTTTTAAGCAAACCTTCTAATTTTTTATCCATAGGATCTTTGAAAGCACAACTATCCTCTATGGGTATAGTGGTGCGTTTGTTTAAAGTAGAAACCGCTCCCTCGACCTTGGGGACTGTCTGCCATAAGTCCTTTCTGGGGTCGACCATAGGAAACAATTTTTTAAATATGGGGGGAGGGACGAAAGGAATACCGGGCCTTTCCCATTCTTTATTAACAATGTCCGCCACCCGCTTGGGTATAGGAAAAGCTTCTGGGAGCCCCGGCACCTCTAGGAACTTGTCCATTTTACATAGTTTCTCTGGGATGACCAACTTTTCACAATCATCCAGAGTGGATAATACCTCCTTAAGCAAAATGCGGAGATGTTCCAACTTAAATTTAAATGCAATCACATCAGGTTCAGCCTGTTGAGAAATGTTCCCTGAATCAGTAATTTCTCCCTCAGACAAAACCTCCCTGGCCCCCTCAGATTGGGTTAGGGGCCCTTCAGAGATATTAATATCAGCGTCGTCATGCTCTTCAGTAACTAGAACAGAGCAGCCACGCTTACGCTGACAAGGGTTCATTTTGGCTAAAATGTTTTTGACAGAATTATCCATTACAGCCGTTAATTGTTGCATAGTAAGGAGTATTGGCGCGCTAGATGTACTAGGGGCCTCCTGAGTGGGCAAGACTCGTGTAGACGAAGGAGGGAATGATGCAGTACCATGCTTACTCCCCTCACTTGAGGAATCATCTTGGGCATCATTGTCATTATCACATAAATCACATTTATTTAAATGAATAGGAATTCTGGCTTCCCCACATTCAGAACACAGTCTATCTGGTAGTTCAGACATGTTAAACAGGCATAAACTTGATAAGAAAGTACAAAAAACGTTTTAAAATAAAACCGTTACTGTCACTTTAAATTTTAAACTGAACACACTTTATTACTGCAATTGCGAAAAAACATGAAGGAATTGTTCAAAATTCACCAAATTTTCACCACAGTGTCTTAAAGCCTTAAAAGTATTGCACACCAAATTTGGAAGCTTTAACCCTTAAAATAACGGAACCGGAGCCGTTTTAAAACTTTAACCCCTTTACAGTCCCTGGTATCTGCTTTGCTGAGACCCAACCAAACCCAAAGGGGAATACGATACCAAATGACGCCTTCAGAAAGACTTTTCTAAGTATCAGAGCTCCTCTCACATGCGACTGCATGCCATGCCTCTCAAAAACAAGTGCGCCACACCGGCGCGAAAATGAGGCTCTGCTTATGCTTTGGGAAAGCCCCTAAGAAATAAGGTGTCTAATACAGTGCCTGCCGATATTATTATATCAAAATACCCAGATAAAATGATTCCTCAAGGCTAAATATGTGTTAATAATGAATCGATTTAGCCCAGAAAAGTCTACAGTCTTAATAAGCCCTTGTGAAGCCCTTATTTACGATCGTAATAAACATGGCTTACCGGATCCCATAGGGAAAATGACAGCTTCCAGCATTACATCGTCTTGTTAGAATGTGTCATACCTCAAGCAGCAAGAGACTGCACACTGTTCCCCCAACTGAAGTTAATTGCTCTCAACAGTCCTGTGTGGAACAGCCATGGATTTTAGTTACGGTTGCTAAAATCATTTTCCTCATACAAACAGAAATCTTCATCTCTTTTCTGTTTCTGAGTAAATAGTACATACCAGCACTATTTCAAAATAACAAACTCTTGATTGAATAATAAAAACTACAGTTAAACACTAAAAAACTCTAAGCCATCTCCGTGGAGATGTTGCCTGTACAACGGCAAAGAGAATGACTGGGGTAGGCGGAGCCTAGGAGGGATCATGTGACCAGCTTTGCTGGGCTCTTTGCCATTTCCTGTTGGGGAAGAGAATATCCCACAAGTAAGGATGACGCCGTGGACCGGACACACCTATGTTGGAGAAATATAATATAATATAAGAATTATTATTTTAAATGTCAATAAATTTAATTTACAAATAAAACAAAACAGACAAATAAATAACATAGAACCAGAACCTCATTAATGTATACCAAAGTAGTACAATTAAAGAAAATGCTCTAAAGCAAACTGCAATGCTCTTGCATTCCAAATAAAGTAAAAATTATATATATATATATATATATATATATATATATATATATATATATATATATATATATATATATATATATATATATATATTAAAGAGTGAGGTTTGGACAAGCGCACAAGAAAGCACACCTAGTGAGCCTAACGCGTTTCGCAACACCATTGGTTGCTTCTCTGATGAAGCAACCAATGGTGTTGTGAAACGCATTAGGCTCCACCCCCCGCACAGCTTGATTCACTACTAAACCAGTATTACATACTATATCTATCTATATATATATATATATATATATATATATATATATATATACACACAGTATCTCACAAAATATGTAAATATTTAATTATATCTTTTCATGTGACAACACTGAAGAAATAACACATTGCTACAATGTAAAGTAGTGAGTGTACAACCTGTATAACAGTGTAAATTTGCTGTCCCCTCAAAATAACTCAATACACAGCCATTAATGTCTAAACCCTTGGCAACAAAAGTGAGTACACCCCTAAGTGGAAATATCTAAATTGGCCCAAAGTGTCAATATTTTGTGTGGCTACCATTATTTTCCAGCACTGCCTTAACCCTCTTGGGCATGGAGTTCACCAGAGCTTCACAGGTTGTCACTGGAGTCCTCTTCCACTCCCCCATGACAACATCACAAAGCTGGTGAATGATAGAGACATTGCACTCCCCCACCTTCCGTTTCAGGATGCCCCTCAGATGCTCAATAGGGTTTAGGTCTGGAGACATGCTTGGCCAGTCCATAACCTTTACCCTCAGCTTCTTTAGCAAGGCAGTGGTCATCTTGGAGGTTTGTTTGGGGTCATTATGTTGGAGCACTGCCCTGTGGCTCAGTCTCCAAAGGGAGGGGATTATGCTCTGCTTCAGTATGTCACAATACATGTTGGCATTCATGGTTCCCTCAATGAACTGTAGCTCCCCAGTTCCGGCAGCACTCATGCAGGCCCAGACCATGACACTCCCACCACCACCATGCTTGACTGTAGGCAAGACACACTTGTCTTTGTACTCCTCACTTGATTGCCGCCACACACGCTTGACACCATCTGAACCAAATAAGTTTATCTTGGTCTCATCGGACCACAGGGCATGGTTCCAGTAATTTATGTCCTTAGCCTGTTCCAGTAATTTATGTCCTTAGTCAGGCTGTTTGCGGGCTTTTGTGTACATCATCTTTAGAAGAGGCTTCCTTCTAGGACGACAGCAGACCAATTTGATGCAGTGTGTGGATTATTGTCTGAGCACTGACAGGCTGACCCCCCACCCCTTCAACCTCTGCAGCAATGCTGGCAGCACTCATACCTCTATTTCCCAAAGACAACCTCTGGATATGACGCTGAGCATGTGCACTCAACTTCTTTGTTCGATCATGGCGAGGCCTGTTCTGAGTGGAACCTGTCCTGTGAAACCCGCTGTATGGTCTTGCCCACCATGCTGCAGCTCAGTTTCTGGGTCTTGGCAATCTTCTTATAGCCTAGGCTCTCTGAGGATCTGAAAAAAAGAGGATTCTTTTTTTCAGATCCTCAGAGAGTTATTTGCCATGAGGTGCCATGTTGAACTTCCAGGGACCAGTATGAGAGAGTGTGAGAGCGATAACACCAAATTTAACACACTGGTTTATACAATAATGGCTGTGTGTTGAGTTATTTTGAGGGGGCAGCAAATGTACACTGTTATACAGGCTGTACAGTCACTACTTTACATTGTAGCAAAGTGTCATTTCTTCAGTGTTGTCACATGAAAAGATATAATAATATATTTACAAAAATGTGAGGGGTATACATAAACAAATAAAAAAAACATTCAGTCGAAGGGAAAATGGAAAAAGAAGATAACACAAAGGTGTAGAGGTGACTGAAGTTTTAGTTAAAAAAACTGTCTTAAAGGGACACTGAACCCAATTTGTTTCTTTTGTGATTCAGATAGAGCATGCACTTTTAAGCAACTTTCTAATTTACTTCTATTATCAAATTTTCTTTGTTCTCTTGCTATCTTTATTTGAAAAAGAAGGCATTTAAGCTATGTGTTTGGTTCAGAACCCTGGAAAGCACTTGTTCATTGGTAGATGAATTTACCCCCCAATCAGCAAAAACAACCCAGGTTATTCACCAAAAATGGGCCGGCATCTAAACTTACATTCTTGCATTTCATATAAAGATACCAAGAGAATGAAGAAAATTTGATAATAGGAGTAAATTAGAAAGTTGCTTAAAATTGCATGCTCTACATGAATCACGAAAGAAAAAAATTGGGTTCAGTGTTCCTTTAAAAAAAAGGGTGGACCGTGGACTCACGGCCCACCCATATCTGAAAATAATAAATTTATCAGGTAAGCATAAATGATGTATTCTTTCCTAAGATATGGCAAGTCCATGGAATCATCAATTACTAGTGGGAACCAATACCCAAGCTAGAGGACACAGATGATTAGGGAAGAACAAGACAGGTAACCTAAACAGAAGGCACCACTGCATGAAGAACCTTTCTCCCAAAAGAAGCCTCAGCTGAGACAAAAATATCAAATTTGGAAAGAGTATGCAGAGAGGACCAAGTTGCAGCCTTGCAAATCTGTTCTACAGAAACCTCCTTCTTGAAAGCCCAAGAAGAAGGGACAGTCCTAGTGAAATGATCTGAAATTCTCTCAGGAGGCTGTTGTCCAGCAGTCTCATAAACCAAAAGCATTATACTACTTAACCAAAGAGAAAGAGAAGTAGCTAAAGCTCTGTGACCTTTATGTTTCCCAGAGAAACAAACAGCAAACTGGCGACAATCCTTAGTTGCCTGTAGATAGAAAGTAAAAGCACGCACAACATCAAAGTTGTGCAACAAATGGTCCTTATGAGAAGAAAGATAAGGACACATAGAAGGAACAACAATGTTCATATATCTATCCGAAACCACTTAGAAAGAAAACCTAACTAGTACGAATAACCGCCTTAACTGCATGAAAGATAAGGCGAATCACATTGCAAAACTGAGAGCTCAGAGACACTCCAAGCAGAAAAGATAGCAATGAGAAACAAAACCTTACAAAATAATAACTTATTATCTATGGAAAGTAAAGGCTCAAACAAAGCCTACTGCAAAACTTTAAGAACAAGGACAAAACCCTAAGGGGGAGCAACCGACTTAAACACAGGCCTGATGTAGACCAGTTTTAGGTGAGAAGTCAGAATCAGCGCTTATTTCTACCAGCCAAGTACAAAAATGGTCCCTCTCACAGAGACCAAATAAAGTTAGAATATAGGGAGAGATAGTACTGGCGCTAACAGCTAGGTAGTGATTAAATAAATAAAGTGAGTAATTCTCAAAGTAAGCAAGAGGGAGTGATTATACCCAAAATGCAAAGGTGACAATAGTCTATTAATAATGAATATATTCAAGAGCAAATAGCAAATGAGACAAAGGTCAAAAATTAAAAAAAAAACTTGAATGTTTATTGCAAAAAATAAGAAGAAAACAATAAGCCTAAATAAAATTGCACATAAGTGTCTGGTGTGTAGTGGAAGAATTGAATAACCTAGCTCTAAAGATGAGCTCGAACAAGCAAATAACAATAGGTAAGTATATCAACTATCCTACACACTAGTGTCTGTTTAATCCTAAATAAGAACAATATAGCAAAGATATCAATAGTAATCACAGAGCTACACTTAAGCTAAGAATGTTAAAAATAAATACAAAAATATAAATACAAATATTAGCAGACTGGACGTCCAGTAATAAAATAAGCACAATAATGAAATAAGGCACAATAGTTAAAAAGCACAATACTAAAAAAGCAGAGATTAAAACTAATTAAGCAAGTAATAGCTGCCCAATGATAACAGAGTCTATCTATACAGACAGGTAGTAAAGTGCGATTGACCGGTCATATGTACAAGTGGTAATTGGACGATCAAGTGAGGGCTTACTGCAGAATGTGAACAGTTCACTCTCATATGCTGTTGATCTTGCTCAGGCGAGTATTGGATCACACTAGCATATGAGAGGGGTACCTGAGGTGGCCGGCGTTATGTCCGTTGGTGGGGGTGGCTGCCAGGAGCCGTGCACTTTTAGCAATTCTCGAGTGCTGTGGGAAATCCCCTTGTTGAATCTTTAGTTTTCTGGGTCTTTGTCTCCAATCGCAGGCCGATTTCTTTACAGCTATCCTCTGTGAAGGCGGTGTGCGGTGCAGGCTGCTTAGGCTATTCCGGTTCCCTTGGCTGCAACAGAGTGACGTCTCCGCTTACGTGTTTTGAGGTTTGCGTGCGGTCGTCAACAGCTGGGCTCAGGTTTGGACTCGCTCTTAGGCTGTGCTATTCGGAATAGCCTAAGCAGCCTGCACCGCACACCGCCTTCACAGAGGATAGCGGTAAAAAAATCGGCCTGCGATAGGAGACAAAGACCCAGAAAACTAAAGATTCAACAAGGGGATTTCCCACAGCACTCGAGAATTGCTAAAAGTGCACGGCTCCTGGCAGCCACCCCCACCAACGGACATAACGCCGGCCACCTCAGGTACCCCTCTCATATGCTAGTGTGATCCAATACTCGCCTGAGCAAGATCAACAGCATATGAGAGTGAACTGTTCACATTCTGCAGTAAGCCCTCACTTGATCGTCCAATTACCACTTGTACCTATGACCGGTCAATCGCACTTTACTACCTGTCTGTATAGATAGACTCTGTTATCATTGGGCAGCTATTACTTGCTTAATTAGTTTTAATCTCTGCTTTTTTAGTATTGTGCTTTTTAACTATTGTGCTTATTTCATTATTGTGCTTATTTTATTACTGGACGTCCAGTCTGCTAATATTTGTATTTATATTTTTGTATTTATTTTTAACATTCTTAGCTTAAGTGTAGCTCTGTGATTACTATTGATATCTTTGCTATATTGTTCTTATTTAGGATTAACCAGACACTAGTGTGTAGGATAGTTGATATACTTACCTATTGTTATTTGCTTGTTCGAGCTCATCTTTAGAGCTAGGTTATTCAATTCTTCCACTACACACCAGACACTTATGTGCAATTTTATTTAGGCTTATTGTTTTCTTCTTATTTTTTGCAATAAACATTCAAGTTTTTTTTAATTTTTGACCTTTGTCTCATTTGCTATTTGCTCTTGAATATATCCATTATTAATAGACTATTGTCACCTTTACATTTTGGGTATAATCACTCCCTCTTGCTTACTTTGAGAATTACTCACTTTATTTATTTAATCACTACCTAGCTGTTAGCGCCAGTACTATCTCTCCCTGATGTAGACCAGTGCCTGACAAAAAGATTGCACATCTGGCACGTCCACCAGATGCTTATGTAGCAAAAAAGACAATGCAGAAAACTGACCCTTCAGGGTACTGACTGACAAACCATTCTCCAGACCACCCTGGAGAAAGGATAACAAATTAAGAAAAACTTCCGCTTAGACAAAACTGAGTGTCTAATCTTCAAGCAGTCAGCTTCAGAGATTTAGATGAAGGAAAAGACCAAGAATCAGAAGTCCTTCCTCAGAGGTAGTCTCCAAGGTGGAGAGACAACATTTCCACTAGGTCTGCATACAAGATCCTGCAAGGCCACACAGTGGCTAATAAAATCACCGCCTCTCACATCTGAAAATATGAGTAATGACTCGTGGAAAGAGAACAAACAGAGGAAAAAGGTGTGCAAGACTGAAATTCAAGAAAAACATCAGAACATCTATCAGGTCGGTCTGCGGATCACATTACCATAAACCGTACCTTTGAAATGCCCACAAAAGCCAACTCCTGAAACCCCACATGTGAGGGTCTACCTAGAGAACACTTCCGGATGGAAATGCCCACTCCCCGGGATGAATTATCAGTCTGTTTAGAAGTCCAACTCCCAATTGTCCACCCCTGGAAAGTGGATGACCAACAGCAAATGTGAGTTTCCACCCACTGAACAATACAAGTCACCTCCTACATGGCTAAGGAACCTCTAGTTCCTCCCTAATGGTTGATATAAACCCTAGAGGTGATATTGTCCGACTGGAACCAAGCTAGAGACAACTGAGGTCGTCATCAGAGCATTGCAAATTGCTCTCAACTCCAAGATGTTTAAAGAGGAGAGCAGACACTTCTGAGTCCATAATCCTTAAAGACCCAGACAGCTTACCAGCCCAGCAGGCTTACATCCGATTTCACATCACCCAGGAATATCTCCAGAAGCATGCGCACGGAGATAGATACTCCTCAAAAAGTTCTCCATATCATGGAAAATAGCAAAAGGAATGATGTCCATGGAATACCATCAGACCAATTCCCTCTATACACAGGGTCACAGAAAAGTGAAGACATATCAACTGCAGCTAAATCCAAACTTCCAACCTCCTGGTTGCAAGATGGCTAAGCTATCCACCGGCCACTACAGCTTACTGTTGGTGCACAGAAGACTGCAGAGTTGGGAAATGAATGAATCCTTGATATTCTGACCTCTGAAAGACATCTCCAAGATAAAGAATAAAATAAAGGTCCAACCATACTGCACCTGGTGTTCCCAGACGGTCTCCCATCCAGGTACTGACCAGACCTGAGCCTGCATAACTTCCGGGATCAAACAAAATCAGGTGCATTCAGGGTATTGTGGCGGTAGTCCCAAATAAATTACCCTTGTGGATAGAACAAAGGGAGCTCTTCTCCAGATTAATTTCCCATCCCCGGAAAAGAAGATTGGACAAGATCTCTTAAAAGAGAGTTAGCTCTAAGTCAGGATGATCCCTGAACTATATATTGTCCAGAAAAACACACTTGCAATATCCCAAGACCTAAAGGTCTGACTGGGATGGCGCAATCTAAGAAAACTAGAGAAGATTCCGATTAAGGAAACAATAAATCTCTCAGGTCTAAGTTCGTTATAAACAGGCCCACTAGAACCAAAGGAGAAAGGATACTACTTTGAATGACAGAATCTAAAATATATGAGGTACATACCTATACCCCATTCCCAAACTGGGACTGGAACTGTCACTCCCAGAGATGAAGACCCTGAATCCAGTTCAAGGAATGTCTCTCATCCTATTTAGATTGCAGATACTCTAGAAAGAGAAATCTGCCCCTGGGAGGAAAATGTAGATTGAACTTGAAAAGGCATGACCCAAACAAAGTCTCATCCTTAAAAGGAGACACTAGAAGTGTTTATTTGGAGGAAACAGACATAATTGAATCTGCAACTGCAGAACTATAAAGCCTAGGCTTTACCACTAAACCACAAGTAGGCTTCTCAACTGACCATATATTTCAGCCGCAATGCCTGGCGGCTAGTACAGCAAGTCTAATAAGACAAGACATTGCTCTAAATGAACAATTAAACCTCCAGCTTCTTACCTATGTCAGAAAGAAAACTAGTTTATCTCCCAGAGATCTAAGTTCTCTGATTAAAAATAGAAAGTTCCCTTCTACTAAAGACACTGTACATTTCAAGAGAAAGAAATATACCCAGATTCTCTATAAAAACAATCTTGTGAACATCTCACAGCACATCTAGAATCCTTCCAGAGAGGAAAGAAAAATATAGAACTGAAAAGTTCACAAAACTCCAAAGGAAAATCAACGATAGGGATCTGTGTCATCCAGTCAGCAAAGACATCCTGACAATATAGGAGTTTTTGAAGCAAACAACTGAAGGATACCACTGAAGGAAGGAATTATACTGTCCAGATCTGAGATTTAAGCCTCAGAAACTACCGGCAAATCTTCCTCACTAACTTGGAAGAATAAAAACCTGCGTAGCAGCATTAGAAACCCTCTTATCTGAGACTTAAAATGTCCTCTTGCCTTTTCCCTGAAGTAAATGAAAACAGACCAAGCCACAGATACCACAGAAGATACCTGGGCTTGTAACTTCTGTAAGCAAATCCACTCCTCCAGGATATTGAGAGGAACCATAGGGCACTGCATGTGACACAAGATAGGCTTGGGGCATAAAAGGAGAAAGCTGTGGCAGTGCCTTAACAGCAACATCCTTGGAGACATAACGTTTAAACCAATCTGTACATTTAATAGCATTTGCAAAATCAGAGGTACAGAAAAAATAAATATTTAAACCAATTCTTAGTTGAGCAAGCCTTCCACACAACTTCAGCATCAGTAGAAGGAATTATACTGTCTGAATCCGAAATTTCACCCTCAGATGCACCCGAAGAATCTTCATCCTCCGACTTCTGAGAGGAAATACTTTGATTAGCCATCTCAGGATCAGACACCTTACTTACTGTTTCTTTAAATTTCCTTTTGTGTTTTCCCTGCAGCATGGGAAAAGCAGACATCGCCTCAGATACTGCAGAAGATACTTGGGCAGCCATATCTTGTAAAATAACTCCAGACGGAGCATGAGAGGAAATGCAGGGCACTGCATGTGCAGATAATTAGGATTGAGACGCTTGAGGAGAAAGCTGCGGCACATCTGAAACAGGAGGCTCCTGAACAGCATCCACCTTAGCTAATGATGGCTCAGGGTCAAAAAGTCTATTTCTATAAGCTAAAGTTCTTTCAATACATAAACAAAAAGGTACTGGGGGTTCCACCTGGGCATCAAAACATAAGCTACAGGTAACATCCTGCACAGCCTCCTGATCCATAATACAAAAAGAAGCAAATAAAAATAAAAAAAAATAAACTTTTATTTTTTTGTAATCTTTTAACAAAGGATATAATACAGAACCAAAAAAACGTTCTTAAATAAATGTTTCCTTTAAATTTACCAAATCAAGAAAACATACCCCAGGCAACACTCAGCAGAATTACTGAGGTGCCCTACCTGTCCTGCAACCCGCAGTAAACTGAGGAACAAAAAGGATACCGTTTCAAATCCGGATTTCCAGAGAAGCAAAAACAACAAGAAGCCTTCAAAACAGCAGAGCCATCTGAAATATGGGCACCTCACTCTTACAGGAAGTGAAAAAGAAAAGTGCCGAAAAAAAACCTCTGACATCACAGAATCAGAACCACCCTAAAAGGGCGGCCCTACAGCTGACAAAAAGCCAATTTTGTTTTCTTTTTTTTTTTCTTTTTTTTTTTTTAAAAAACAACTTTCTTCCAAAACAGGCAAAAAACAAACAATAAAACCCCCCAAAAAAGTACATAATCTGTTACCAAAAACGGATCCTCACTGTGCCATCAATAAAATAAATAACTCATCACACTAACAGTGCCTGCAAAAACTGCCATAAAAACCTGCACCCTGACAGGAATAATAAAAAACAACCCCCTGCAGCAGTTCAGCTGAATAAGTGCCAATTTTTTTCCTGCTACATAGAAAAATAAAACTGGCACTTACCTCAATATTTATCTGTCCGGCACCAGGACAGCTCACCTGGTTCAGAGGATGCCATCCCTCACATGGACCTGTGGAAATACAGAAAGACTGAATAAACTTACTCAGGGTATCTAAATAGGGCAGCAAAATGTTTTGGGAAATCGCAGTGAGAATTGTACCCCACAAGTTCCCAATTGCTTAAAAGACACCACTGCCCTACTGAAGAGACTGACATGGGCTAAGGCTGGACCCTTTAGAAAGATCCGAGAAAAATCTATGCTGCTTTAAAGGGACAGTCAAGTCCAAAAAAAACTTTAATGTTTTAAATAGGGCATGTCATTTTAAACAACTTCCCAATTTACCTTTATCACAAATGTTGCTTTGTTCTCTTGGTATTCTTAGTTGAAAGCTAAACCTAGGAGGTTCATATGCTAATTTCTTAGACCTTGAAGACTGCCTCTAATCTGAATGCATTTTGACCACTAGAGGTCAATATTTCAAGTGTTTTATATAGATAACATTGAGCTCATGCACGTGAAGTGACCTAGGAGTGAGCACTGATTGGCTAAAATGCAAGTCTGTCAAAATAACTGAAATAAGGGGGCAGTCAGCTGAAGCTAAGATACAAGGTAATTACAGAAGTAAAACATGTATTATTATAACTGTGTTGGTTATGCAAAACTAGGGAATGAGTAATAAAGGGATTATCTTTCTTTTTAAACAACAAAAAATCTGGTGTTGACTGTCCCTTTAAAATAAAAAAAATCTTGATTGTAGATAAGACACCAAAACTTCACCTCCTCCTTGCACCGCAGGCAAAGAGAATGACTGGAAGTTATGGGTAAGGGAAGTGACATATATAGCAGCTTTGCTGGGGTGCTCTTTGCCTCCTTCTGCTGGCCAGGAGTGATATTTCCCATAAGTAAATGATGATTCCGTGGACTCACCATATCTTAGGAAAGAAATATAACTATTTCAGCTTATATTTAGGTTATTCACATGAAAAAAATGAGTAATTGATAAGATAAATAAAAATGTCAGATCAACAAAATGTTACAGTTAAAGCTGTGTTTGATTAGATTAACAATGGTGCTGTGTACATGAATTTACTTGCAGTTTTCATCTATCAGTCTTCTGCTGTGTCTTATAACAAACCACATTAGTAGATGTGATATATTTTCTTGTAGAAATAAAACAAACGCCTAGATTGCGAGTCTTGCATTAGCCTTAAAAAGCAGCGTTGAGAGGTCCCAATGCTGCTTTTTAACACCCGCTGGTATTACGAGTCTTGCAGGTACAGGTGTACCGCTCACTTTTTTTCCGCGACTCGAGCATACCGCAAATTCACTTAAGTCAATTGCGTATACTATCTTTTTAATGGGATTTGACTAACCCGGTATTACGAGTTTTGAAAAAAGTGAGCTCGCATTCTATTGGCTGATTGGATCAGCCAATATGATTTTTTCTACCTTAATTCTGATTGGCTGATAGAATTCTCAGCCAATCGGAAATTGAAGGGACACCATCTTGGATGACGTCACTTAAAGGTACCGTTATTTAGTGTTAGTCGTCGGATAGAAGAGGATGCTCCCTGTCGGATGGCTTGAAGATAGACCCATTCCGCTCCGGATGGATGAAGACAGAAGATGCCGCCTGGATGAAGACTTCTGCCCGTCTGGAGGTCCTCTTCTGCCCGGATCGGATGAAGACTTCTGGCCGTCTGGAGGACCACTTCTGCCCGGTTGGGTGTAGACGTCTCAAGGTAGGGTCATCTTCAAGGGGGTAGTGTTAGGTTTTATTAAGGGGGGATTGGGTGGGTTTTAGAGTAGGGTGGGTGTGTGGGTGGTGGGTTGCAATGTTGGGGGGGTATTGTCTTTTTTTTTTACAGGTAATAGAGCTGATTACTTTGGGGCAATGCCCTTTAAAGGGCTATTTGTAATTTAGTATAGGGTAGGGATTTGTATTATTTTTTTGGGGGGGGTTATTTTATTAGAGGGATTAGATTAGGTGTAATTAGTTTAAAAAAATTGTAAATATTTTATTATGTTCTTTAATTTAGTGTTTGTTTTTTTGTACTTTAGCTTATTTAATTTAATTGTAATTAATTGTAGTTAGTTTAGGTAATTAATGTAATTATAGTGTAGTGTTAGGTGTAATTGTTACTTAGGTTAGGGTTTATTTTACAGGTAAATTTGTAATTGTTTTAACTAGGAAGTTATTAAATAGTTAATCACTATTTAATAACTGTTGTACCTAGTTAAAATAAATACAAACTTGCCTGTAAAATAAAAATAAATCATAAGATAGCTACAATGTAACTATTGGTTATATTGTAGCTATCTTAGGGTTTATGTTATAGGTAAGTATTCATTTTTAAATATGAATAATTTAGTTAATAATAGTAATTTTATTTATATTTAATTAAATTATATTTAAGTTAGGGGGTGTTAGGGTTAGACATAGATTTAGGAGTTAATAACTTTATTATAGTGGCGGCGAAGTCGGCGGCAGATTAGGGGTTAATAAGTGTAGTTAGGTGGCGGCGACATTGGGGGCGGCAGAGTAGGGGTTAATAAATAAAAAGTAGGTGTCGGCGATGTTGGGGGCAGCAGATTAGGGGTTCATAGGGATAATGTAGGTGGCGGCGGTGTCCGGAGCGGCAGATTAGGGGTTAATAATAAAATGCAGGTGTTGGCGATGTCGGGGGTGGCAGATTAGGGGTTAATAAGTGTAAGATTAGGAGTGTTTAGACTCGGGGTTCATGTTAGGGTGTTAGGTGTAGACATAAATATATTTTCCCCATAGGAAACAATGGGGCTGCATTAGGAGCTGAACGCTGCTTTTTTGCAGGTGTTAGGTTTTTTTTCAGCCGGCTCTGCCCCATTGATTCCTAAAGGGAAATTGTGCACGAGCACGTTTAGCCAGCTTACCGCTACCATAAGCAGCGCTGGTATTGAGGTGAGATGTGGAGCTAAATTCTGCTCTACGCTCACCTTTTTGTGGCTAATGCCGGGTTTAAAAAAAACAGTAATACCAGCGTTACTTTAGGTGAGCAGTGAGGGAAAACTGTGCGTTAGTCACGCACACCATTACTGACAAAAACTCGTAATCTAGCCGATAGTTTGTAAAAGAAGATAATAGCGTGAGAGTGGAAAAGGGAAGTGAGATAGTAACACTGCAATGGAACAAGCCAGTCACTTTAGGTTCTTTGAAACAATTATTTTGTTGGCCGCTCAATTTAGAGTTCAAATATCATATTTTGTTACATTAAAATTAGGTTTACTAGCTGATTATTTATATATATATATATATATATATATATATATATATATATATATATATATATATATATATATATATATATATATATATATATATATATATATACACACAGGGAGTGCAGAATTATTAGGCAAATGAGTATTTTGACCACATCATCCTCTTTATGCATGTTGTCTTACTCCAAGCTGTATAGGCTCGAAAGCCTACTACCAATTAAGCATATTAGGTGATGTGCATCTCTGTAATGAGAAGGGGTGTGGTCTAATGACATCAACACCCTATATCAGGTGTGCATAATTATTAGGCAACTTCCTTTCCTTTGGCAAAATGGGTCAAAAGAAGGACTTGACAGGCTCAGAAAAGTCAAAAATAGTGAGATATCTTGCAGAGGGATGCAGCACTCTTAAAATTGCAAAGTTTCTGAAGCGTGATCATTGAACAATCAAGCGTTTCATTCAAAATAGTCAACAGGGTCGCAAGAAGCGTGTGGAAAAACCAAGGCGCAAAATAACTGCCCATGAACTGAGAAAAGTCAAGCGTGCAGCTGCCAAGATGCCACTTGCCACCAGTTTGGCCATATTTCAGAGCTGCAACATCACTGGAGTGCCCAAAAGCACAAGGTGTGCAATACTCAGAGACATGGCCAAGGTAAGAAAGGCTGAAAGACGACCACCACTGAACAAGACACACAAGCTGACACGTCAAGACTGGGCCAAGAAATATCTCAAGATTGATTTTTCTAAGGTTTTATGGACTGATGAAATGAGAGTGAGTCTTGATGGGCCAGATGGATGGGCCCGTGGCTGGATTGGTAAAGGGCAGAGAGCTCCAGTCCGACTCAGACGCCAGCAAGGTGGAGGTGGAGTACTGGTTTGGGCTGGTATCATCAAAGATGAGCTTGTGGGGCCTTTTCGGGTTGAGGATGGAGTCAAGCTCAACTCCCAGTCCTAATGCCAGTTTCTGGAAGACACCTTCTTCAAGCTGTGGTACAGGAAGAAGTCTGCATCCTTCAAGAAAAACATGATTTTCATGCAGGACAATGCTCCATCACACGCGTCCAAGTACTCCACAGCGTGGCTGGCAAGAAAGGGTATAAAAGAAGAAAATCTAATGACATGGCCTCCTTGTTCACCTGATCTGAACCCCATTTAGAACCTGTGGTCCATCATCAAATGTGAGATTTACAAGGAGGGAAAACAGTACACCTCTCTGAACAGTGTCTGGGAGGCTGTGGTTGCTGCTGCACGCAATGTTGATGGTGAACAGATCAAAACACTGACAGAATCCATGGATGGCAGGCTTTTGAGTGTCCTTGCAAAGAAAGGTGGCTATATTGGTCACTGATTTGTTTTTGTTTTGTTTTTAAATGTCAGAAATGTATATTTGTGAATGTTGAGATGTTATATTGGTTTCACTGGTAAAAATAAATAATTGAAATGGGTATATATTTGTTTTTTGTTAAGTTGCCTAATAATTATGCACAGTAATAGTCACCTGCACACACAGATATCCCCCTAAAATAGCTAAAACTAAAAACAAACTAAAAACTACTTCCAAAAATATTCAGCTTTGATATTAATGAGTTTTTTGGGTTCATTGAGAACATGGTTGTTGTTCAATAATAAAATTAATCCTCAAAAATACAACTTGCCTAATAATTCTGCACTCCCTGTATATATATATATATATATATATATATATATATATATATATATATATATATATATATATATATATATATATATATATATATATATATATATATATATATATATATATATATATATATATATATATACACAGTTGTATGCAAAAGTTTAGGAACCCCTTACAATTTCCATGATTTTCATTTAGAAATAATTGGGTGTTTGGATCAGCAATTTCATTTTGATCTATCAAATAACTGAAGGACACAGTAATATTTCAGTAGTGAAATTAGGTTTATTGGATTAACAGAAAATGTGCAATATGCATTAAAACAAAATTAGACAGGTGCATAAATTTGTGCACCCCAACAGAAATATTGCATCAATATTTAGTAGAGCCTCCATTAGCAGAAATAACAGCCTCTAGACACTTCCTATAGCCTGTAATGAGTGTCTAGATTCTGGATGAAGATATTTTGGATCATTCCTCCTTGCAAAACATCTCCAGTTCAGTTAGGTTTAATGGTTGCCGAGCATGGACAGCCCGCTTTAAATAACCCCACAGATGTTCAATGATATTCAGGTCTGGGGACTGGGATGTCTATTCCAGAACATTGTACTTGTTTCTCTGCATAAATGCCAGAGTAGATTTTGAGCAGTCTTTTGGGTCGTTGTCTTGTTGAAATATCCACCACATTTTACTGTGGGTAGCAAGTGTTTGTCTTGGAACGCTGTGTTATTTTGCCGCCATGCATAATGCCCCTTGTTATGACCAAACAACTCAATCTATGTTTCATCAGTCCACAGCACCTTCTTCCAAAATGAAGCTGGCTTGTCCATACAGCTTCTCCTTGTGCAAAGTGCGCTTAATTGTTGAACGATGCACAGTGACACTATCTGCAGCAACATGATGTTGTAGGTCTTTGGAGGTGGTCTGTAGGCTGTTTTTGACCATTCTCACCATCCTTTGCCTCTCTGATATTTTACTTGACCTGCCACTTCTGGCCTTAACAAGAACTATGCCTGTGGTCTTCCATTTCCTCACTATGTTCCTCACAGTGGAGACTGACAGCTTAAATCTCTGCAATAGCTTTTTGTAGCCTTCCCCTAAACATGTTGAACAATCTTTGTTTTCAGGTCATTTGAGAGTTGCTTTGAGGTCCCCATGTTGCCACTCTTCAGAGGAGAGTCAAATAGAACAACTTGCAATTGGCAACCTTAAATACCTTTTCTTATGATTGGATGCACCTGTCTATGAAGTTTAACGCTTAATGGGCTCAGCAAACCAATTGTGTGTTCCAACTAATCAGTACTAGGTAGTTACAGTTATTCAAATCAACAAAATGACAAGGGTGCCCAAATATATCCACCTGTCTAATTTTGTTTTGATGTATATTACACATTTTCTGTAAATCCAATAAACCTCATTTCATTACTGAAATATTACTGTGTGCTTCAGTTATTTGATAGATCAAAATGAAATTGCTGATTCAAACACCAAATTATTTATAAATGAAAATCATGGAAATTGTCATGGGTGCCTAAACTTTTGCATACAACTGTGTGTATGTGTGTGTGTGTATATATATATATATATATATATATATATATATATATATTGTTTAGAGGAAAAGAGGGGGGGGAGTAAAAGGGAGTAGAGTTACAAGAATGGTACCAGGTTTAGCCTATATTAATTTGTAATAATAGTATTCTAATTACTAGAATTTGAGTTTGTATATAACAACAGCGAAACCTGGAGTGGATTATTCAATAGGGCAACTGACAACAACTAGACAAACTAGTTGTAACTGAGAGTACAACAAAGTTTAAAGAGAGAATAATTCCACTGAGTATTATCAGACTAACTCTACTAATATCAAAAAGTGTTCAAAATAATTAAATCGTTCCCAATCATTCATACATTAAAGTTTATTAAATTAACTAAGGAACTCACACTCATTCAGTAGCAAAGGCTGTGAATTAAAACCACTTGAACTCTGTGGTTTGCGTAATAGCTATTAGATATATCAGTCCACTATTCAATATCCCCAATCCGTTTTAGAATTAGAATTAACTAAGCCCTTACAATCCGAGGGCTGTATTAATATTAATATATGATAATAAAGGATTGGAGGACATAAATTAAACCACTTCTTAATCTATTTTCCACAAGAGTAAGCACATTAAAAACAAAACAACAGGAGAGACTAAGCTGCCCCTGCCGGACCCCTGACGCGCGTTTCACGAACGCTTCCTCAGAGGAAGCGTTCGTGAAACGCGCGTCAGGGGTCCGGCAGGGGCAGCTTAGTCTCTCCTGTTGTTTTGTTTTTAATGTGCTTACTCTTGTGGAAAATAGATTAAGAAGTGGTTTAATTTATGTCCTCCAATCCTTTATTATCATATATTAATATTAATACAGCCCTCGGATTGTAAGGGCTTAGTTAATTCTAATTCTAAAACGGATTGGGGATATTGAATAGTGGACTGATATATCTAATAGCTATTACGCAAACCACAGAGTTCAAGTGGTTTTAATTCACAGCCTTTGCTACTGAATGAGTGTGAGTTCCTTAGTTAATTTAATAAACTTTAATGTATGAATGATTGGGAACGATTTAATTATTTTGAACACTTTTTGATATTAGTAGAGTTAGTCTGATAATACTCAGTGGAATTATTCTCTCTTTAAACTTTGTTGTACTCTCAGTTACAACTAGTTTGTCTAGTTGTTGATATATATATATATATATATATATATATATATATATATATATATATATATATATATATATATATATATATAAATATATATATATATACCTAATTTTGATGTACAGGATCAGTTTAAAATAATTTAAAACACTAACAAAATATGATATTTGAACTCTAAATTGAGCGGTCAACAAAATTATTGTTTTAAAGACTCTAAAGTGACTGGCTTGTCTGTTCCATTGCAGTGTTACTATCTCACTTCCCTTTTCCACTCTCACGCTATACTTTTGGTGTGGTACCTGGGCTTATCCCATTTGGCCAGATGCAGTAACTAACTCTTTCATTTTTGCTTTTAATCTTAGCTGAGAGCTTGTGAGTGAGTGCTGGACTTTTTCTGTGTGCTGTATCAATTTGTTTTGTAATTTTCCCTATGGGCCTTGCACCCAGACCTGTCTGGGGTTAACTGCCTGTGGCTCAGGGGAAAGTGCAGCTTCCTGAGAGTAATATTGTGCACCTAGGGCTGTGCATGTTGCAGGGTCATGACATGTGTACCCTGTCCGGTCTGAGAGTGCAGTCCCCTTCCGTGTTTTGTATATGTCTAAGGTGATTACATAAGTCTGTGCACCCTTCACTTGTTCCCAGTTTGTAGGATTGGGAGCTTGCATTGTGTGGCTATTTAGGGACTCAGGTTTTGGAAGAGACCTTGACGTGGTACCTGGGCTTATCCCATCTGGTAACTAACTCTTCCATTTTTGCTTTTAATCTTAGCTGATAGTTTGGGAGTGCTGGACTTTCTCTGTGTGCTGTGTGTGTGTATATATATATATATATATATATATATATATATATATATATATATATATATATATATATATATATATATATATATATATATATATATATATATATATATATATATATATATATATAACAGAATTTATGCTTACCTGATAAATTACTTTCTCCAACGGTGTGTCCGGTCCACGGCGTCATCCATTACTTGTGGGAAATATTCTCCCCCACAGGGAAAGGCAAGGAGAGCACACAGCAAGAGCTGTCCATATAGCTCCCCTCTGGCTCCGCCCCCCAGTCATTTGACCGACGGTTAGGAGAAAAAGGAGAAACTATAGGGTGCTGTGGTGACTGTAGTGTATAAAGAAAACATTTTTCAACCTGATTAGGAAACCAGGGCGGGCCGTGGACCGGACACACCATTGGAGAAAGTCATTTATCAGGTAAGCATAAATTCTGTTTTCTCCAACATTGGTGTGTCCGGTCCACGGCGTCATCCATGACTTGTGGGAACCAATACCAAAGCTTTAGGACACGGATGAAGGGAGGGAGCAAATCAGGTTACCTAAATGGAAGGCACCACGGCTTGCAAAACCTTTCTCCCAAATATAGCCTCCGAAGAAGCAAAAGTATCAAATTTGTAGAATTTGGCAAAAGTGTGCAGAGAGGACCAAGTCGCTGCCTTACATATCTGATCAACAGAAGCCTCGTTCTTGTAGGCCCAAGTGGAAGCCACAGCCCTAGTAGAGTGAGCTGTGATTCGGTCAGGAGGTTGCCGTCCGGCAGTCTCATAAGCCAATCGGAAAATGCTTTTCAGCCAGAAAGAGAGAGAGGTAGCAGTAGCTTTTTGACCTCTCCTCTTACCAGAGTAAACGACAAACAAAGATGAGGTTTGTCTAAAATCTTTTGTTGCTTCTAAGTAGAACTTCTAAATTGTGTAATAAACGTTCCTTCTTTGAAACTGGATTCGGACACAGAGAAGGAACAACTATTTCCTGGTTAATATTCTTGTTGGAAACAACTTTTGGAAGAAAACCAGGCTTAGTACGCAAAACAACCTTATCTGAATGGAAAACCAGATAGGGTGGATTACATTGCAAAGCAGATAATTCAGAAACTCTTCTAGCAGAAGAAATAGCAACCAAAAACAGAACTTTCCAAGATAATAACTTAATATCTATGGAATGTAAAGGTTCAAACGGAACCCCTTGAAGAACTGAAAGAACTAAATTTAGACTCCAAGGAGGAGTCATGGGTCTGTAAACAGGCTTGATTCTAACCAAAGCCTGAACAAAAGCTTGTACATCTGTCACAGCTGCCAGTCCTTTGTGTAACAAGACAGATAAAGCAGAAATCTGTCCTTTTAGAGAACTAGCTGACAACCCTTTATCCAAACCTTCTTGGAGAAAGGAGAGAATCTTTGGAATTTTAATCTTACTCCAGGAGAATCCCTTGGATTCACACCAGCAGATATATGTTTTCCATATTTTATGGTAAATATTTCTAGTCACAGGTTTTCTGGCTTGGACCAGAGTATGTATCACAGAATTCGAAAACCCACGCTTGGATAAAATCAAGCGTTCAATTTCCAAGCAGTCAGCTGCAGAGAAACAAGATTTGGATGTTCGAATGGACCTTGTACTAGAAGATCCTGTCTCAAAGGTAGCTTCCATGGTGGAGCCGATGACATATTCACCAGGTCTGCATACCAAGTCCTACGTGGCCACGCAGGAGCTATCAGAATCACAGAGGCCTTCTCCTGATTGATCCTGCCTATGAGCCTGGGAAGGAGAGGAAATGGTGGAAACACATACACTAGGTTGAACGACCAAGGCGCCACTAATGCATCCACTAGATTCGCCTTGGGATACCTGGATCTGGACCCGTAGCAAGGAATCTTGAAGTTCTGACGGGACGCCATTAGATCCATGTCTGGAATGCCCCATAAGGACAGCTCTTGCTGTGTGCTCTCCTTGCCTTTCCCTGTGGGGGAGAATATTTCCCACAAGTAATGGATGACGCCGTGGACTGGACACACCAATGTTGGAGAAATATATATATATATATATATATATATACATGCACACACAAAATATGTGATATAAGTCCAGTGCTACCAGCATTTATCTTACCCCTTCCTGCAAGTTTAAATTCAAGTACCATCAATTAAGGAAAAGAAAAACGGCTAGATTATGAGTTGTGCGTTAAGGTAAAAAAGCAGCGTTAACAGGTCCTAATACTGCTTTTTTACGCCCGCTGCTATTACGAGTCTTGCAGGTTTAGGGGCACTGCACACTTCTTTGGCCTTATCGCAAAACGATTTACGGAAACTTTGTAAACCCATTTTTCTATGGGACTTCCATAGTGCCGGTATTAGGAGTATGTCCTGGGAGGACAAAAAGTGAGCGGTACAGCCTCTACCTCCAAGATCCGAAACGCATTCTAAAGTCAGTAGTTATGAGTTTTACACTACAACGCCGTAACATAAAACTCATAACTAAAGTGCTAAAAAGTACACTAACACCCATAAACTAACTATTAACCCCTAAACTGAGGCCCTCCCGCATCACAAACACTGAAATAAAAATATTAACCCCCTAATGTGCCGCTCCAGACATTGCCGCCACTATAATAAACATATTAACCCCTAAACCGCCACACTCCCGCCTCGCAAACACTAGTTAATTATTATTAACCCCAAATCTGCCACCCCTAACATTGCTGCCCCCTACATTAGATATATTAACCCCTAATATTCCGCCCCAACGTCGCCACCACTATATTAAATTTATTAACCCCTAAACCTAAGTCTAACCCTAACCCTAACACCCCCTAATTGAAATATAATTTAAATAAATCTAAATAAAATTGCTATCATTGACTACATTATTCCTATTTAAAACTAAATACTTGCCTATAAAATAAACCCTAAGCTAGCTACAATATAACTAATAGTTACATTGTAGCTAGCTTAGGGTTTATTTTTATTTTACAGGCAAGTTTGTATTTATTTTAACTAGGTAGAATAGTTATTTAATAGTTATTAACTATTTAATAACTACCTAGCTAAAATAAAGAAAAAATTACCTGTAAAATAAAACCTAACCTATGTTACACTAACACCTAACACTACAATTAAAGGGACAGTCTACACCAGAATTTTTATTGTTTTAAAAGATAGATAATGCCTTTATTACCCATTTCACAGTTTTGCATAACCAACACAGTTATAATAATATATTTAACTCTGTGATTATCTTGTATCTAAGCCTCTGCAAACTGCCCCTTTTTCAGTTCTTTTGACAAACTTGCAGTCTAGCCAATCAGTGCCTGCTCCCAGATAACTTCAAGTGCACGAGCACAGTGTTATCTATATGAAATATGTGAACTAACACCCTCTAGTGGTGAAAAACTGTTAAAATGCAATCTGAAAGAGGTGGGCTTCAAGGTCTAAGAAATTAGCATATGAACCTCCTAGGTTAAGCTTTCAACTAAGAATGCCAAGAGAACAAAGCAAAATTGGTGATAAAAGTAAATTGGAAAATTGTTTAAAATTACATGCTCTATCTGAATCATGAAAGTTTATTTTGGCCTAGACTTTCCCTTTAAATAAATTAACTAAATTAAATACAATTAAATAAATTAAATCAAATTAAATTAGCTAAATCACACAAAAAACCCACTAAATTACAGAAAATAAAAAACAAATTACAGATCTATAAAACTAATTACACCTAATCTAAGAGCCCTATCAAAATAAAAAAGCACCCCCCCCCCCAAAAAAAAAAAAAAAAAAAAAAACTAGCCTAAAGTAAAACTATCAATAGCCCTTAAAAGGGCTGCGGGACATTGCCCCAAAGTAATCAGCTCTTTTACCTGTAAAAAAAATACAAACAACTCCCCCAACAGTAAAACCCACCACCCCCACAACCAACCCCCCAAATAAAAAACTAACTAAAAAACCTAAGGTCCCCATTGCCCTAAAAGGACATTTGGATGGGTATTGCCCTTAAAAGGGCATTTAGCTCTTTTGCAGCTCAAACCCCTAATCTAAAAAATAAACCCACCCAATACACCCTTAAAAAAATCCTAACACTAACCCCCGAAGATTCACTTACCGGGAGAAGTCTTCATCCAAGCGGCAAGATGTCCTCAACGAAGCCGACAGAAGTGGTCCTCCAGACCGGCAGAAGTGGTCCTCCAGACGGGCAGAAGTCTTCATCCTTCCAGCGTGGAGCGGGTCCATCTTCAAGACTTCCGACACGGAGCATCCTCTTCAAACAACGGCTTCTTCATAATAAATATCTCTTTAAGTGACGTCATCCAAGATGGCGCCCCTTAGATTCCGATTGGCTGATAAAATTCTATCAGCCAATCGGAATTAAGGTAGAAAAATTACTATCGGCTGATGCAATCAGCCAAAAGGATTGAGCTGGCATTCTATTGGCTGTGCCAATCAGCCAATAAAATGCAAGCTTAATCCTATTGGCTGATTGGATCAGCCAATAGGATTGAAGTTTAATCCTATTGGCTGATTGCATCAGCCCATAGGATTTTTTTTTACCTTAATTCCGATTGGCTGATAGAATTCTATCAGCTAATAGGAATCTAAGGGACGCCATCTTGGATGACGTCACTTAAAAAGATATTCATTACGAAGAAGCCGTTATTTGAAGAGGATGCTCCCCGTCGGATGTCTTGAAGATGGACCCGCTCCGCGCCGGAAGGATGAAGATAGAAGATGCCATCTGGGTGAAGACTTCTGCCCGTCTGGAGGACCACTTCTGAAGACTTCTCCCGGTAAGTGAATCTTTGGGGGTTAGTGTTAGGATTTTTTTAAGGGTGTATTGGGTGGGTTTATTTTTTAGATTAGGGGTTTGGGCTGCAAAATAGCTAAATGCCATTTTAAGGGCAATGCCCATCCAAATGCCATTTTCAGGGCAATGGGGAGCTTAGGTTTTTAAGTTAGCTTTTTATTTGGGGGTTGGCGTGGGGGTGGTAGGTTTTACTGTTGGAGGGGTTGTTTGTATTTATTTTTTTACAGGTAAAAGAGCTGATTACTTTGGGGCAATGCCCAGCAAAAGGCCCTTTTAAGGGCTATTGATAGTTTAGTTTAGGCTAGGGGCTTTTTTTATTTTGATAGGGCTCTTAGATTAGGTGTAATTAGTTTAAAGATCTGTCATTTGTTTTTTATTTTCTGTAATTTAGTGTTTTTTTGTGTGATTTAGCTAATTTAATTTAATTTATTTAACTGTATTTAATTTAGTTAATTTATTTAATTGTAGTGTAGTGTTAGGTGTTAGTGTAACATAGGTTAGGTTTTATTTTACAGGTAAATCTGTCTTTATTTTAGCTAGGTAGTTATTACATAGTTCATAACTATTTAATAACTATTCTACCTAGTTAAAATAAATACAAACTTGCCTGTAAAATAAAAATAAACCCTAAACTAGCTACAATGTAACTATTAGTTATATTGTAGCTAGCTTAGGGTTTATTTTATAGGTATTTAGTTTTAAATAGGAATAATGTAGTTAATGATAGTAATTTTATTTAGATTTATTTAAATTATATTTAAGTTAGGGGGTGTTAGGGTTAGACTTAGATTTAGGGGTTAGTACATTTAATATAGTGGCGGCGATGTTGGGGGCGGCAGATTATGGGTTAATAAGTATAATGTAGGTGGTGGTGGTGTCCGGAGCAGCATATTAGGGGTTAATAAATATAATGTAGGTGTCGGGGGCAGCAGATTAGGGGTTAATAAGTGTAAGATTAGAGGTGTTTAGACTCGGGTTCATGTTAGGGTGTTAGGTGTAAACATAACTTTTATTTCTCCATAGGAATCAATGGGGCTGCGTTACTGAGTTTTACGCTGCTTTTCGGCAGGTGTTAGACTTTTTCTCAGCCGGCTCTCCCCATTGATGTCTATGGGGAAATTGTGCACCAGCACGTATAACCAGCTCACCGCTGACTTAAGCAGTGCTGGTATTGGAGTGCGGTGTGGAGCTCAATTTTGCTCTACGCTCACTTCTTTTAATGCCGGGTTTGTAAAAACCCGTAATACCAGCGCTGCATGGCCTATAAAATTACCCATGATCCTTTTCATGCTAGCAACAGACTATTTTGCCCTTTTACCATCTTGGGAGACTTTATAGGAGCTTAAAATGAAAATCTGCTAAGTTTCGGAATAGCTTTTTTCCAAGAGCCAGTACCCTGCTAAATAATATTTTTTAAAAATCTTCTCTTATGCTCACATTTTTATTTAACCTTTTATCTTTTTATCCTTCTTATCTTCTATGATTGGATTTTTTATTTATAACAGAGAAAGTGCAAAATTAATGGTTATAACCTAATCTAATTGATTATCCTGTTAATGGTCCTTTTTTCACTTCACCTTTTATTCACATCACACACATAATATAAAATACACCTGTGATTTATATAACACACATAATTCACATTATATACATAACGCAAATATACACATGTGTGATTAAGATGAGTAACTCTTTATATTGTATTTTGCACACACACATATATATATATATATATATATATATATATATATATATATATATATATATATATATATATATATATATATATATTCCTTTGTATGGAACTGATTTTCCGCACTTGCACTTTATTACACTTGCATCTGTTTTTATTCCTGTGGTATAGGAATTTTTGCACAAGTCACTTGATTTTTTTTGTCTATTAGACTTACCATTATAGTACTATCTGTGTATGGGATTGGTTCAATTTTCAATTATAATTTCGTTATCTCTGTTTTTTTTACTCTGTACAATGACAATAAACGAATATAATCTAATCTAATGTAAGTGAGCGGTGAGAGAAAACTGCTCGTTAGCACCGCATAGCTCCAAACGCAAAACTCGTAATCTGGCCGAAAGATAAGTCCTTCGATAAAGCAGATGTGAAACGCGTGTCAGGTGTTTGCACTGCTTCTCTCCTCTAATTGTTTATCTTAAAAAATATAGTTGGTAATTTGTTAATTGCTGGCCCATATTTTGGGCAATAGATATAAATTGTAATTGGAATCAGTTAGCGGTCCTTGAATACTAGAACGGTGGCAATCATATAATAGTTTAAATTTAAGGCGATCCTATATATGACTTTGTGCTCACCAGATTAACGCCACATAGCACTATTACCCTATTTTCAAGACCGCTCTTATTCCTATGCTATATCTGTTTATGGATCCATTTAGGTTACCTCTATATTAATATCTACAGTTCAGTAATTGATTTTTTGGAGAATACTCCCTAACAGGAGAGTTTGTAGTGCTACCAATATATTCTTTATATATATTTTTTTTAATTATTGTGTCTTATTTTAGTTTAAACGGTGGCATGGTCCACAATATTTTTTAATATATTTATAAATAAATGTTATGTTTTAAATCAACTGATATACACTATAAATACATTCCACCCTATGTAACTGGGTAATATACCTTTCAAGTGTGTCCCAATAATGCTTCTGTTCTCTCTCTCTTTGTAAACTTAACTAATACGTCTGACATTAGGCACTACCTCCTCTGATACATAGTCTTACTTGGAAAGGGGTTTAGGAATATTACCTATTTTTTCCCACCTTCCCTATAGGTTATTAGGGACTTTTTTTCCTATCACTGTGTGAATGCAAACAATCTATACTATAATCATGTTTGTAACGCGCCTGTCGCCATCGGTAGTTACGCACACATCCTCAAAGGAATGTTGGCAGCGCAAGGCAGCCAACAGAATGTTGGCTGTGTGCGCAGCCAAAATAATTCATCTGGATGCAGCAAAGCTGCATCAAGGTGGAATCGGAAAATGGCAAGGTGGTGAAATAAGTATTTAAAAAAGTATTTCAAGAAAAGAAAAAAAAAACTATCCGCCCGCACAAAGTTTTAAGAAAAAAAAAAAAAAAAAACTAATAAAATTATTAACCCCTAATTACACAAAACCCAACATAGCAAACTACTTAATATATCTATTAACCCCTAATATGCAACCCCCCACAACGCATTAAACCAAATTTACCTACTAACTCCTAAACCACCAACCCCCACAACGCAAAAAAATATATATATATATTTGTGTTTGGCGGTTTAGTGGTTAATACGTGTATTAGGTAAATTGCGATGTGTGGGGTTCTCGGATTAGGGGTTACTAATTTTATTTTTACTTGCGATTTTTTGGGGATGGCGGAAATATTATTAAAGAAGTGTCAGGTTTATTATTGGGAGCGGCTCGAGGACAGAAGTCCGTAAAAATATGGTGTTGCTACAGCTGTTGCTTAAATATGTATATAAAAGCTGACTTACCTAATATAGTGTTGCTACATCTGTAGCTTAAAAAATGAATAGACTGCCCTCTGGGCAGGCTTATCACCTAGTAATAAATAAATGAATACCAATTGTTCTGAAACTACTGTAGATACTTCAAGTGGATCTAAACTTGAAACAGAAAAACCTAATCTTTTATGAAATTTAAGAATTCTGTCTCTACAATAATAATAAGGAATATGGAAAAGAAGGCAATCCCTTATGTAAAGTAGTGGACACTCTTGGATAAATAAGAGAAACTGGCAGATATAGGGGAATATCAGGGGGGAAAGCTGTTAGGGCCACTTATGGGTCAGATAAATAAACTGTATTAAAATCAAAGTAAAACTAACTTGGAATTGAAGCATCTGCTTTGAAATTCTAAACCAGCTGTATAATAATTGAAAGTCTAAACTATTGCAGTAGTGACAATGTATCTAGAAAATATCTTAACATAGATTAGTGACATAAATAGTTGCTTTCTAAGTCTTTAGATGGCCTTAAAGGGACAGTCTACTCCAGAATTGTTATTGTTTAAAAGATAGATAATCCCTTTACTAATCATTCCCCATGTTTGCATAACCAACACAGTCATATTAATATACTTTTTACCTCTTTGATAACCTTGTATCTAAGCCTCTGCAGACTGCCCCCTTATTTCAGTTCTTTTGAAAGACTTGCATTTTAGCCAATCAGTGCCCTCTCATAAGTAACTCCACAGGCATGAGCACAATGTTAACTATATGACACATATGAACTAGCGCCCTCTAGCTGTGAAAAACGGTCTAATACATTCAGATAAGAGGAGGCCTTCAAGTTCTTAGATATTAGCAACAATTGATGCTGCAATAAACTACTATTATGTTATAGTATAACAGGAGGAAGATTAATATAATGACCTAAGGATATCATAAGCAGGGAATACCTATATAGCATATATGTCAATACAAGAAATTATCTTCCAATCAATCTGTTCAAGGTTTCCATAATGAGTAAAGGAATTAAGAAGAAGAAAATAAAACCAATAAACCACATTAAGTAAAGCAGTTGTAATTTTATTGTAAAACAGTTATAAGGTTGTAATGAAACAAAGAAGGCAGCCTACATATAATAGCAGCCTACATATAATATGTTATACAAAATGATCTCAATGATCTGCAACAGCATGATATTAATTACTATAAATATAGTCAGGTAGTAGGTAATTAAATATAACGGTAGGAAACATAATATAAATGATGAACACATCATGATATTTTTTCCTTGTTTGCTGTAATGTCCCAGGATGTAGGTGAATCTGTGGTCTTGCAAAAAAACAATAAGAATCAATGATACAGCAAAGTCACCAAGGTGCCTCACTTTGAGGTTGACATGGTAAGGGTTAATCTCAGAGCTCCAAAAAAGTATGCTAGGGATCAGTTTTAAATCTGTTGCATTGCTGCAATTGTCATTGCCCCTTGATTGTACTTCTTGGCAGTCGTCATCTTAAAATCAACTTCCAGCTGCTCTGTAGCCAAAAGCTACATTATTTGATCAATTCCATAGTCCAGAACATAAAGGGCTCAATTTATCAAGCCTTTTCCTCCCTATGACTGCAGGTTCGCACAAGAGCAGTCAAGATTTATCAAGCAGCAGTAATAAGACCACTGCTTCCCTACCCTATTCTCCACCTCTTAGTCCGACAGCTCCTGCCTGCGTGTGATTGGCTGTGCACGGGCAGGGTTGCACGCGAGGGAAAAGAAGTGCTAGCATGCAATGTTAAATTCCGGGAGCTGCCCACCAGAGGAGAGCTTGGGCAAATATGTACGTCATTGTCCGACATGGATTGATAAATCGACCTCTAAGTGGCTCATGAAGGGATCCCAAATTGTCCCCACACCTTGGAATCATGATATCCGGAACTCAAGGGAGATCTTCAGAAGGGTCTTTAGGAGTCAGATAGTTAAATATAGCAAAAATAGATTTCTCAAATGCATCTTCACAATCATCAAATAGAGCACACAGCTCTCTCAGGAAATAAACAGTAGTTACCATGTTATAAATATAGAAGAGATACAGCACCCGGTAGTAGGAAAAAGTGGGATATACACACTGCTGGTAACCCAGTTGCCTGGGGGAAAAACATGTAGCAGCCCAAACCACAAAAACTGTTAACAGACAGCTAGGGACGCACTACTAGTGATGTCTCTTGACAGTCGCGTGGTTATGCTGAAAAACATAGGCTAGGTACGTGCTCTCAATAGAAGTTCCAAAACTCTTACAAGTGTTGTGTTTAATATGGCTAAGTATAGGTGTAAAAACTGCATGTTTATTCATAAAACAACTTTATTGAAAGTTTGAGATTCACATTTCAGCAGACCATGCATTTGTTTAGAAAATAACTTTAGTTTGCAGAAATATAATAATATGTGAAAATGCCACTATATTAAATGAAAGGGGAAAAAAATGCGTCACTGATGTGTTGTATGTTTTAAATAGCAGCATGGGGGTAATTTTTTTTCATAAATATTTAAAACAAACATTTTATTGTCCCAAATTTAGCATTTGTTTACTTTCTCAAAACAGCAAAATAAGCATTTTTGTAATTTACTAGAAGCATTTTTGCTTATGAAAAGTATAAGTCATTACTGTTTTTCTGCGGCATATGCACATATCTTGCAAGAGCTTGTGCACCAGTATTCAAACATCACATCTCTCAGAGAGCTGGTGATGGTGTGTATTGCTTCTAAAGAACATAATTTGTGTCATACAATCCAATGCTGACTCTATGAGCAAGAATGGCGTTTGAATACTGGTACACGGCCTTCACAGGATATTTGTGTATGCCGCAGAAAAAACAGAATTTATGCTTACCTGATAAATTACTTTCTCCAACGGTGTGTCCGGTCCACGGCGTCATCCTTACTTGTGGGATATTCTCTTCCCCAACAGGAAATGGCAAAGAGTCCCAGCAAAGCTGGTCACATGATCCCTCCTAGGCTCCGCCCACCCCAGTCATTCGACCGACGGACAGGAGGAAATATATATAGGAGAAACCATATGATACCGTGGTGACTGTAGTTAGAGAAAATAATTCATCAGACCTGATTAAAAAAACCAGGGCGGGCCGTGGACCGGACACACCGTTGGAGAAAGTAATTTATCAGGTAAGCATAAATTCTGTTTTCTCCAACATTGGTGTGTCCGGTCCACGGCGTCATCCTTACTTGTGGGAACCAATACCAAAGCTTTAGGACACGGATGAAGGGAGGGAGCAAATCAGGTCACCTAAATGGAAGGCACCACGGCTTGCAAAACCTTTCTCCCAAAAATAGCCTCCGAAGAAGCAAAAGTATCAAATTTGTAAAATTTGGCAAAAGTGTGCAGTGAAGACCAAGTCGCTGCCTTACATATCTGGTCAACAGAAGCCTCGTTCTTGAAGGCCCATGTGGAAGCCACAGCCCTAGTGGAGTGAGCTGTGATTCTTTCAGGAGGCTGCCGTCCGGCAGTCTCATAAGCCAATCGGATAATGCTTTTAAGCCAAAAGGAAAGAGAGGTAGAAGTCGCTTTTTGACCTCTCCTTTTACCAGAATAAACAACAAACAAGGAAGATGTTTGTCTGAAATCTTTAGTAGCCTCTAAATAGAATTTTAGAGCACGGACTACGTCCAAATTGTGTAACAAACGTTCCTTCTTTGAAACTGGATTCGGACACAAAGAAGGTACAACTATCTCCTGGTTAATATTTTTGTTGGAAACAACTTTCGGAAGAAAACCAGGCTTAGTACGCAAAACCACCTTATCTGCATGGAACACCAGATAGGGCGGAGAACACTGCAGAGCAGATAACTCTGAAACTCTTCTAGCAGAAGAAATTGCAACCAAAAACAAAACTTTCCAAGATAATAACTTAATATGTACGGAATGTAAGGGTTCAAACGGAACCCCTTGAAGAACTGAAAGAACTAGATTTAGACTCCAGGGAGGAGTCAAAGGTCTGTAAACAGGCTTGATCCTAACCAGAGCCTGAACAAATGCTTGAACATCTGGCACAGCTGCCAGTCTTTTGTGAAGTAAAACAGATAAAGCAGAGATCTGTCCCTTCAGAGAACTTGCAGATAATCCTTTCTCCAAACCTTCTTGTAGAAAGGATAGAATCTTAGGAATTTTTATCTTGTTCCATGGGAATCCTTTAGATTCACACCAACAGATATATTTTTTCCATATTTTATGGTAAATTTTTCTAGTTACAGGCTTTCTAGCCTGAAACAGAGTATCTATTACAGAATCTGAAAACCCACGCTTTGATAAAATCAAGCGTTCAATCTCCAAGCCGTCAGTTGGAGGGAAACCAGATTCGGATGTTCGAATGGACCCTGAACAAGAAGGTCCTGTCTCAAAGGTAGCTTCCATGGTGGAGCCGATGACATATTCACCAGGTCTGCATACCAAGTCCTGCGTGGCCACGCAGGAGCTATCAAGATCACCGAGGCCCTCTCCTGATTGATCCTGGCTACCAGCCTGGGGATGAGAGGAAACGGTGGGAATACATAAGCTAGGTTGAAGGTCCAAGGTGCTACTAGTGCATCTACTAGGGTCGCCTTGGGATCCCTGGATCTGGACCCGTAGCAAGGAACCTTGAAGTTCTGACGAGACGCCATCAGATCCATGTCTGGAATGCCCCATAATTGAGTTATTTGGGCAAAGATTTCCGGATGGAGTTCCCACTCCCCCGGATGGAATGTCTGACGACTCAGAAAATCCGCTTCCCAATTTTCCACTCCTGGGATGTGGATCGCAGACAAGTGGCAGGAGTGATCCTCCGCCCATTGAATTATCTTGGTCACTTCTTTCATCGCCAGGGAAGTCCTTGTTCCCCCCTGATGATTGATATATGCAACGGTCGTCATGTTGTCTGACTGAAACCTTATGAATTTGGCCTTTGCTAGTTGAGGCCAAGCTCTGAGAGCATTGAATATCGCTCTCAGTTCCAGAATGTTTATCGGGAGAAGAGACTCTTCCCGAGACCATAGACCCTGAGCTTTCAGGGATTCCCAGACCGCGCCCCAGCCCACTAGGCTGGCGTCGGTCGTGACAATGACCCACTCTGGTCTGCGGAAGCTCATTCCCTGTGACAGATTGTCCAGGGTCAGCCACCAACGGAGTGAATCTCTGGTCTTTTGATCTACTTGAATCGTCGGAGACAAGTCTGTATAATCCCCATTCCACTGTCTGAGCATGCACAGTTGTAATGGTCTTAGATGAATTCGTGCAAAAGGAACTATGTCCATTGTTGCAACCATCAATCCTATTACTTCCATGCACTGCGCTATGGAAGGACGAGGAACAGAATGATGTACTTGACAAGAGCTTAGAAGTTTTGATTTTCTGACCTCTGTCAGAAAAATCCTCATTTCTAAGGAATCTATTATTGTTCCCAAGAAGGGAACTCTTGTTGACGGGGACAGAGAACTTTTTTCTTTGTTCACCTTCCATCCGTGAGATCTGAGAAAGGCTAGGACGATGTCCGTATGAGCCTTTGCTTTTGACAGGGACGACGCTTGAATCAGGATGTCGTCCAAGTAAGGTACTACTGCAATGCCCCTTGGTCTTAGAACCGCTAGAAGGGACCCTAGTACCTTTGTGAAAATCCTTGGAGCAGTGGCTAATCCAAATGGAAGTGCCACAAACTGGTAATGCTTGTCCAGAAAAGCGAACCTTAGGAACTGATGATGTTCCTTGTGGATAGGAATATGTAGGTACGCATCCTTTAAATCCACGGTAGTCATAAATTGATTTTCCTGGATAGTAGGTAGGATCGTTCGAATAGTTTCCATTTTGAACGATGGTACCCTGAGAAATTTGTTTAGGATCTTTAGATCCAAAATTGGTCTGAATGTTCCCTCTTTTTTGGGAACTATGAACAGATTGGAATAAAATCCCATTCCTTGTTTTCTTATTGGAACTGGATGTATCACTCCCATCTTTAACAGGTCTTCTACACAATGTAAGAATGCCTGTCTCTTTATTTGGTTTGAAGATAATTGAGACCTGTGGAACCTTCCCCTTGGGGGTAGTTCCTTGAATTCCAGGAGATAACCTTGAGAAACTATTTCTAGCGCCCAAGGATCCTGAACATCTCTTGCCCAAGCCTGAGCAAAGAGAGAAAGTCTGACCCCCACTAGATACGGTCCCGGATCGGGGGCTATCCCTTCATGCTGTTTTGGTAGCAGTGGTAGGCTTCTTGGCCTGCTTACCCTTGTTCCAGCCTTGCATTGGTTTCCAGGCTGGTTTGGGTTGTGAAGTATTACCCTCTTGCTTAGAGGATACAGAATTAGAGACTGGTCCGTTTCTGCGAAAGGGACGAAAATTAGGCTTATTATTAGCCTTAAAAGACCTATCCTGTAGGAGGGCGTGTACCTTTCCCCCAGTGATGTCTGAAATAATCTCTTTCAAATCAGGTCCAAATAATGTTTTACCTTTGAAAGGAATGTTAAGCAATTTTGTCTTGGAAGACACATCCGCTGACCAAGACTTTAGCCAAAGCACTCTGCGCGCCACGACAGCAAACCCTGAATTTTTCGCCGCTAATCTAGCTAATTGCAAAGCGGCATCTAAAACAAAAGAGTTAGCCAATTTAAGTGCTTGAACTCTGTCCATAACCTCCTCATACGAAGATTCTTTACTGAGCGATTTTTCTAGTTCCTCGAACCAGAAACACGCTGCCGTAGTGACAGGAACAATGCATGAAATTGGTTGTAGAAGGTAACCTTGCTGTACAAAAATCTTTTTAAGCAAACCCTCTAATTTCTTATCCATAGGATCTTTGAAAGCACAACTATCTTCGATAGGAATAGTAGTGCGTTTGTTTAGAGTAGAAACCGCCCCCTCGACCTTGGGGACTGTCTGCCATAAGTCCTTTCTGGGGTCGACTATAGGAAATAATTTCTTAAATATAGGGGGGGGGGACAAAAGGTATGCCGGGCCTTTCCCACTCTTTATTTACTATGTCCGCCACCCGCTTGGGTATAGGAAAAGTGTCGGGGGGCACCGGAACCTCTAGGAACTTGTCCATCTTACATAATTTCTCTGGAATGACCAAATTGTCACAATCATCCAGAGTAGATAACACCTCCTTAAGCAGTGCGCGGAGATGTTCTAATTTAAATTTAAATGTCACAACATCAGGTTCAGCTTGATGAGAAATTTTTCCTGAATCTGAAATTTCTCCATCAGACAAAACCTCCCTCATGGCCCCTTGAGATTGGTGTGAGGGTATGTCAGAACAGTTATCATCAGCGTCCTCTTGCTCTTCAGTGTTTAAAACAGAGCAATCGCGCTTTCTCTGATAAGTAGGCATTTTGGATAAAAGATTTGCTATGGAGTTATCCATTACAGCCGTTAATTGTTGCATGGTAATAAGTATTGGCGCACTAGATGTACTAGGGGCCTCCTGTGTGGGCATAACTGGTGTAGACACAGTAGGGGATGATGTAGTATCATGTTTACTCCCCTCATTTGAGGAATCATCTTGGGCAATATCATTATCTGTTGCATTACTGTCCTTACTTTGTTTGGACACTATGGCACAATTATCACATAAATTTAAATGGGGAGACACATTGGCTTTCATACATATAGAACATAGCTTATCTGATGGTACAGACATGTTAAACAGGCTTAAACTTGTCAACAAAGCACAAAAAACGTTTTAAAATAAAACCGTTACTGTCACTTTAAATTTCAAACTGAAAACACTTTATTACTGAATATGTGAAAAAGTATGAAGGAATTGTTCAAAATTCACCAAAATTTCACCACAGTGTCTTAAAGCATTAAAAGTATTGCACACCAAATTTCAGAGCTTTAACCCTTAAATTAATGGAACCGGAGCCGTTTTTACATTTAACCCCTATACAGTCCCAGAATGAGGCTCTGTCTATAACTAGAAAGGCCCCCATCTGAAAAAGGTGTCCAACACAGTGCCTGCCGTTTTTCTAAACGTTCCCCAAGATTATAATACCAATAATTAGTTAGAATCTGCATAATATGCCTAGTAAAGCAATTGTTTTAGCCCAGAAAAATGTCTACCAGTTTTTAAGCCCTTTTTGAAGCCCTTTAGTCTTTTATGTTTAACTAAGAAAATGGCTTACCGGTCCCCATGAGGGGAAATGACAGCCTTCCAGCATTACATGGTCTTGTTAGAAATATGGCTAGTCATACCTTAAGCAGAAAAGACTGCTAACTGTTTCCCCCAACTGAAGTTACTTCATCTCAACAGTCCTGTGTGGAAACAGCAATCGATTTTAGTTACTGTCTGCTAAAAATCATCTTCCTCTTACAAACAGAAATCTTCATCCTTTTCTGTTTCAGAGTAAATAGTACATACCAGCACTATTTTAAAATAACAAACACTTGATAGAAGAATAAAACTACAAAAAACTCTTAACCATCTCCGTGGAGATGTTGCCTGTGCAACGGCAAAGAGAATGACTGGGGTGGGCGGAGCCTAGGAGGGATCATGTGACCAGCTTTGCTGGGACTCTTTGCCATTTCCTGTTGGGGAAGAGAATATCCCACAAGTAAGGATGACGCCGTGGACCGGACACACCAATGTTGGAGAAACATTGAGTTTGCAAATTCAATTACCTGTATATTGCAAATGGTTCTATTTTACATTGAAATACACCCATGCACATTTATGTTTGACTCTTCTATCCCTTTAAGCCTAACCCTTTCAAATGATTAAGATATGTTGTTATGATAAAGGGGTAATAAAGACCTCTTAAAAAGCACAAGAAACCCAACAATATAAGCAAAGAGGAGAGGTTTTTGTCATTGTTGTGACAATCAGCTGGCAGTGGGTGAACACTAGACCACTCATTTAAAAGACGAGGATTTCAAGTAAGGGGTCTCGAGTTCATGTATGTATTGTGGGGGCAACATGGGAGATACCCACCCCTCTGATAATGTTTCTTATGCTTATGGTTCTGATAGGTGATCATTGTTAAGACAGTGGTTAGTGGATAACCACCAGGCATTTAAAAAGAGGGGTCACTTGCCTTGGTAGTGCATGTTTTGGCGTGTAGGGATTTGTAGCTCAGATGACTGTAAAAGGCACCAAGTATACAGGTAATTGCTAGTTCTATGGCAATCACCTGCTATTTAAAGGAGCATGAGACTACTCATTTGATTGTGAGCAATCCCTTCTTTCATGGGAGGGGTATTGGGTGTATGTGTGTTGTATGCTGTCTTTAGGGGATGGGGGCACCTTTGCGGCCACTATCTCTCATACAGTAAACACATAAGGTAGGTGGTTGGTAAAAAAAAATGACCTACTAATGACAGGAATATGAGATCCCATACTGGAAAGAGGGGGTTCCCTACTTTTAAACTGGTGTCTCATACATCTTTGTGTTTTATGGGGGTGGAGGGCTCTAAATGTGCCCCTCCCCCTCAAACACAGTATGGATGTCTACTTGGAGCAGGTGATTATCACAGTAATTATAGCCGGGTGTAACCCCACTGTTGAAATAGGGGAATTACCACTTTTACTTGAGGGGTCTCATACCCATCTAGTTTAAACATATGAAAGAAAGGAGGATCTTTAATAACCTCCTCCTCCACCACTAGAAATCACATTGCCACTATTTTTAATGGTGATCTCTTGCATCTTTGAAAGAGGGAGCTATGCACTTTCAATTGAGGCATCACTTCTCTCTCTAGGCCAAACAGGAGGGGAGATAGGGGCTCAGTTATAGCCCCCTCCCCTAATGCTGAAACATTTTAAATGCTGCTGCATGAATTCACCATTTTTTACAGAAAACACCTGCAACATACAGGGGCAAGTGACCCCTCATTTGAAATGGCAGACTCCCCTATTTCAAATAAGGGGTCACTTATCTATCTAGCCCAAATGCAGGGGGGAGGGTAGTGAGAGGGTATCTGTTCACCAAAAAAAACCATGGGAACAAGGCAAAATTGATAATAAAAGTAAATTGGACACTTATTCAAAATTGTATCATCTGTCTGAATCACAAAAGTAAATAGTTGGGTTTCATACCCCTTCAATTTAGCCAGCAAGCAAGAACGGCGAACGGCAAACATGCATCAGATGACAGCACTGACCCCTTTTTTTAACAAGGTGTGCAAAGACAGGTAAGAATAAACGTGAAAGCACAGCAGCAACCTCTTAATCCACCAGAACTGCAACACAAGTGTGTGTGGGTGGGGGGCGACGAAAACACACAAACTAGCCAATCAGAATTGTCAGTATGGAGTTCCCACTTTGTTTTATTGTGAACTTGTGGGATTTCACAAGAATCTTATGACATCTCATAGTTAACTTCCTTAAACTGAGGAGGAAAATAAAGTGATTGTTCCAGCACAAGCTGGATGCCCTCTCCATTGTAAGTCCTGGGCCAAGGATCCTGATTAAATGCTTAAAAGGACATAAAACAAGTTGGGATAGAGACAAAATCTAATAATATGTACTCTAATTACTTTAAATGTATACTGCAGTGCCTCACCATTAACCCTTAATTTTAAGTTTCTGAATTGTACAGCTCTAAACCCCCCCCCCCCCACACACACACACAAATCCTTATATGGCTGCATATATATCCACCTTTGATTTGGTAGAATGCAAGACTTTAACAAACATTATCTGCTGGAGCATGCTTAGAAGCAAATAAGCTGCTGTGAACTCAGTTGAATTACAATGCCTGTGTTTATGATGCTAAACTCTGATAGGGGGGGTGGATCAGACTATTCCAGACAGCATGGCTATGTAACTAATTTTGGTTATTTTTGAAGATCATTTTAAAATACTTGCCAGCAATTTTTAAACTATTTTTTTATGCAAACTATTTTACTTAATTAGCCCTTTTAGGATATGCACAGATCTCAACATGTTTTACGGCACATTTAAGTCCCTATACAACAGGTTGTAGCTACTGAGAAAAATGTTTCCCTCTTTATTTCATTGAGAGGTTTGTGTGATATGTTCTATTCATCTTTTAACAAATGGTTCAGCATCCTTGTAAAATAGGTATACACATATTGGAACCTTAGAATCCTTTTCAGCTGTCTCCCATTTTTTTTTTCTTAAAGGGACATGAAACCTAAAATTTGTCTTTCATGTTTCAGACAGAGCATGTGATTTCTCTTGGTATCCTTAGTTGAAAAGCCAATTGATGTAGGCTTAGGAACAGCAATGCATTACTGGGAGCTAGCTGCTAATTGGTAGCTGCACAAAAATGCCTATTTTCATTGGTTCACCAGATGTCTTCAGATAGCTGCCAGTAGTGCATAGTTGCTCCTTTAAAAAAGGATACAAAGAGAACAAGGCACATTGGATAAAAAAAAGTAAATTGGAAAGTTGTCTGAAATCACATGCTCTATAGGAATCATGAAAAAAAAATGAAAAAGAAAAATGTGTTTCATGTCCCTTTAATGTTTAATATATAAGACAATAACAACTAAACGAAAGCTCTACATTAGCTTTGTATTCTTCTTTATAAGGGATTTGTGACATTCTGAGGCAAACAAATGTATTATCGTGTTAAACAGTACACATGCTATTGTTTTATTTGCCTCCATCTCCCCAACACATTACATTAAAGGGACACTGAACCCAATTTTTTTCTTTCGTGATTCAGATAGAGCATGATATTTTAAGCAACTTCCTAATTTACTCCTATTATCAAATTTTCTTTATTCTCTTGGTATCTTTATTTGAAATACAAAAAAGTAAATTTAAATGCTGGCCCATTTTTGGTGAACAACCTAGGTTAATGTAATGAATTCCAGAGAAGAATCCAGTACTTATTTGCCCCCTATAGCCAAATTACCAAAAGGAGGCATACAAGAATTTAACTTCAGATAATGAAAAACAGATAGCAGAACGTTGTGCAAAAGCTAATCTGCACCACTTCATGAATGTGAAGCCCTTCATGATGCTGCCTTGCAAATGTACAAAGTTTTGTATGTGTCTAGGGCAGAGCTTTCCAAACTTTTCATGTCTGTGACACACTTTTTAGACCTTCATCATTTCACGACACAGTAATTCAGTTGTGCTAGCAAACCGGAGGTTAAACTATCTTGTTTTAAGAGATATGGACACATACATAAATGATACATGTGCAGCTACACGTGCAGTCACAAACTGATTGAGGAGACTACACGTGCAGTCACAAACTGATTGAGGAAACTACACGTGCAGTCACAAACTGATTGAGGAGACTACACGTGCAGTCACAAACTGATTGAGGAGACTACACATGCAGTCACAAACTGATTGAGGAGACTACACGTGCAGTCACGAGCTGATTGAGGAGACTACACGTGCAGTCACAAACTGATTGAGGAGACTACACGTGCAGTCACAAACTGATTGAGGAGACTACACATGCAGTCACAAACTGATTGAGGAGACTACACATGCAGTCACAAACTGATTGAGGAGACTACACGTGCAGTCACAAACTGATTGAGGAGACTACACGTGCAGTCACAAACTGATTGAGGAGACTACACGTGCAGTCACAAACTGATTGAGGAGACTACACGTGCAGTCACAAACTGATTGAGGAGACTACACGTGCAGTCACGAGCTGATTGAGGAGACTACACGTGCAGTCACGAGCTGATTGAGGAGACTACACGTGCAGTCACGAGCTGATTGAGGAGACTACACGTGCAGTCACGAGCTGATTGAGGAGACTACACGTGCAGTCACGAGCTGATTGAGGAGACTACACGTGCAGTCACGAGCTGATTGAGGAGACTACACGTGCAGTCACGAGCTGATTGAGGAGACTACACGTGCAGTCACGAGCTGATTGAGGAGACTACACGTGCAGTCACAAGCTGATTGAGACTACACATGCAGTCACAAGCTGATTGAGGAGACTACACATGCAGTCACAAGCTGATTGAGGAGACTACACATTCAGTCACGAGCTGATTGAGGAGACTACACATTCAGTCACAAGCTGATTGAGGAGACTACACATTCAGTCACAAGCTGATTGAGGAGACTACACATTCAGTCACGAGCTGATTGAGGAGACTACGCATGCAGTCACGAGCTGATTGAGACTACACATGCAGTCACGAGCTGATTGATGAGACTACACATGCAGTCACGAGCTGATTGAGGAGACTACACATTCAGTCACGAGCTGATTGAGGAGACTACACATGCAGTCACGAGCTGATTGAGGAGACTACACATTCAGTCACGAGCTGATTGAGGAGACTACACGTGCAGTCACGAGCTGATTGAGGAGACTACACGTGCAGTCACGAGCTGATTGAGGAGACTACACGTGCAGTCACAAGCTGATTGAGGAGACTACACATGCAGTCACGAGCTGATTGAGGAGACTACACATTCAGTCACGAGCTGATTGAGGAGACTACACGTGCAGTCACGAGCTGATTGAGGAGACTACACGTGCAGTCACGAGCTGATTGAGGAGACTACACGTGCAGTCACGAGCTGATTGAGGAGACTACACGTGCAGTCACGAGCTGATTGAGGAGACTACACGTGCAGTCACAAGCTGATTGAGGAGACTACACGTGCAGTCACGAGCTGATTGAGGAGACTACACATGCAGTCACGAGCTGATTGAGGAGACTACACATGCAGTCACGAGCTGATTGAGGAGACTACACGTGCAGTCACGAGCTGATTGAGGAGATTACACAAGCAGTCACGAGCTGATTGAGGAGACTACACGTGCAGTCACAAGCTGATTGAGGAGACTACACATGCAGTCACGAGCTGATTGAGGAGACTACACGTGCAGTCACGAGCTGATTGAGGAGATTACACAAGCAGTCACGAGCTGATTGAGGAGACTACACGTGCAGTCAGGAGTCAATGTGCCACCAATGGGAATAGTTTCAGTTCCCAGCTGAGCTGCACCAATAGGTTAAGATGATCTGTGACCCACTAGGTATCAATCACGTATCAACTATGTGATATGTGTAGCAGGCAGACGGAAAGTCGGAAACCAAAATAAAAATTCTTAAAAAAATTCAAAATAGTGCTGAAGCTGGGACCTACACACTGCTACCGACACACTAATGTGTCACGACAAACAGTTTGGAAAGCACTGGTCTAGGGGAATTACAAAGGGCCTGTGTCGCCCTTGTTTGTATCTCAGTGTGTTTGGTTGAAAGAATGCATTGTGTGGCTGTAGGTTAGGGACCCAGGGAGGAAGAGATATTGATGTGGTCCTGGACCTATCATGATTTGGCAAAATGTTGTAACTAACTCTTCTATTTTACTTTTAATCTAGCTATGTCCTAGATTAATATAATAATATATAGCACAACCAATCTGCACTCTCTGGAATTTTTAAGTGATTAGCTTATTACTTAACAATTTCAGCGAGTGCAGATTACTTGCATTTGCTATATGGATATGTGTTGCTGATTTATATACTTGTGAGTGTCCCTACCTGTGGATATACTGTATATGCCCACTGCTGAATCAAATAAGACAATGAGGAAAGAAACAGAGGGTTGACAGACAAGAGAGATACATTTTATGTAAAAAAAAAAATCTTTAATTTCTAATAAGACAGAAAGCCAGAGACATAGTAGAGGATAATGTTCATGTATAGCTAAAGAGACATTGATACATAATAATCAATCTGTCTACATAATTTAACTACTTACACATCTGTAATTAATAATAATCTATGTATTCTAACAGCTCACAAAGACTTAAAGTGAAAGCGCCCGGTTTAAAAAAAAAAAAAAAAAAAAAAAATTAAAAACAGGGGCACTTTCATTCATGAAAATTTATATTTCAGCCGTTTTTCTTTAAATATACTTACCTTTTCTTCTTGAAGCCGCTCCAGTTCTTCACCAGCCTGTCGCAAGCCTCTTCATATGTCAGCAATGATGATTCCGGGGTCCTCCAATCATGGCTTCCCCCCGGGGTAATTAAGAACGGCGAACCAGTGTTTCAGTGCTAAAACACAGTGCTATGTCAATTTTCATTAATGAAAGTGCCCTGTTTTTAATATTTTTTTTTTTTTTTAAAACGGCACTTTCACATGAAAATTGACCTTCACTTTAACACTATTATAAATGATGATACATTAAAACTTACTGATGAGGACAGAAAAGTAAAACTCTTCATTTACTAAGGGCCCACAAAGATATCACAAGGTTGATCTTAAATGAAAAACGTGCTGAAAATCATATGTATATTTTGAGCCTCACATTGCAGGAGAGAACTGTATTTAGCTTTGGTTTTTACATGTGCCACTATGTGCATTAGGCAGGTATTTTAGAATGTGATTTAATCGGCTGCTTTAGAAACTATTCCATTTAGTTTAATGTATGAACTGAAGCATGAAATGACAAAAAGAAGCAATCTTCTTGCGCACATTTATATTTCTGAAGTCAAGAAATATGTTATCTACAATATTTTTCACTTAGACACTCAAAGTATATTAGCATCAGTTTAAAATGTATGACAGACACAGATATAGGAGACAAGGCGTAACAACTGTATATACCATTGAACAACATAATAGCACTGATATTTATGACTTTACATAGTGCAACACTATACAGGAATGTTGTTTATGCCCAGTGAAGATGGCAAGATGGTTGATTTATACCGAGACTTTAATATTGTAAGCCATACAATTCTTTATTTCCCTTGCATAACAGCATGAAATACACTGTACAATGTGTATATCTATACAATGTGTTGTTGTGTAGGTATATAAATGTCTTCTATTATCACATCAATCATGAAGCGCTATATTAATGTTAGCATGAATTATACTGCGTCTAGACACCGGCTTACTTGAAAATGAAGGATACAAAATGCCCAATTTCCCTAATTAACTCAAAGAGAAAATTATTTGGCATTTATCAGGTCTCAGAAATGCTGTGTAAATGTTTTGTAAAATGGGAATGCCTGCCAGTCCGCTAGTCACTCTTTAAAATGTTCTCAAGCTGTTTCTTCAAAATATTAAGTAGAGCTGGCAGTGCTGGCAGAATACAGTGCCCACTCCTCTCCCTGAGTATAAAACTGCAGATTAACCCTACGAGGACCTGATATGTCCTAGGTCTACAATAAACAATAATAAATAGAACAATGTGCTAAGAAATATGCTGCTCTCTGATTTGCACTAAATGGTGCATGAACATTTTCAAGAGACAAACATTAAAGGGACATAAACATGCAAAAAGAAAGGACATTTTATTATTACCCTACTGCATGTGTGCAACTATATGTTTTACCCCTGCAAAGCTTTTAAATGCATCGTTAAAGTAAACTATGAGCAATAAGAAAATTCTAAACACATCTGCTGAGCCAATGACAAGAAGCATACATGTGTTGCCAACAATTTGCACTAGTGCATTGCTGTTCTTGAACCTACCTAGGTATGCTAAGAACACTTAAAAATATCTTACAATTGCTCTGAGTCATGAAAATGTAATCTTTATTTTCATGGCCCTTTCCAAACATCAGTTTATTTGTTCATGTGTCCAAAAATGTGTATTCTGGCTTAATTATTCAATATTTTTTTTTTATTTTCTTTTTTTACTTTATTTTCTTTTTTTTTTTATTTAATATAATTAAAGTATTTGAAATGCATTTTCTGTTTGTTTTTTTTCACCTGGAGATACTGCTTTATTTTAATTCTATAAAACAAAATAGAATTAGCTATAATAAACTTGATTTCCATATTAGTATTCAGACTCCCATTTTCAAGTATTCTTTGCAAATTGTCTATTTTTTTGCATGTTATATGGTACATAAAACTGCTACAGTTGCTTATGTTACTTTGTTTTGTCATGTATCTATCTATCTATATATATATATATATATATATATATATATATATATATATATATATATATATATATATATAAAAAAAATATATTTTTTTCTTTCAAAGTTTAAATTTTTCTGTGGGTGTATAAACAAGCTCTTATTAAAGAAGTGTCGGTATAATAGGCTACCTTGGTATTTTGAAGGACATAGTTATAATGTGCCCCTAAGTAATTTTACCAGCAGCAAAATAGATACATCACTCCCTCCCACTCATAACAAGTGCTGTGCTGTTGACTATTAAAGTGAATAGAAAGAAGAAAACAAACACACACAAAAATACCCTGCAAGTTAGCAAATAATTTAATAAATAAATCACTAATAATACAATAATATGAGAAGATGTAAAGGCTTAGAGGGAGCCTATCTCCCTAAGTCTTTACATACATCTCTATGTATGAGGGAAACAGACCTACACTATAGAAAAAAATATTCTAAAAAAAATGTATCTTTTTCTCAGAGTGTCCCACAATTGAGTTAGTTTACCACTGTATACCACAGTAAGTTATTATAGGACGGATATGGGACCCATGTGACATTCCAGACAAACACCACATAAGTACTTTGGTTTGACCAGTCCTATAGTACAGATGGTGCTGCTGCTGACAGATTAGGCAATGAAAACAGATGTTACAGATATTACAGCAGTATTTCAGTTTGTGCAAGGTACCATGCAACTTAGAATTGAATAACTACATAAATGTTTCTTTCACTATGTGCATGTGGCAGATTACCTAATAGAATAAAATAATAAAAAAAAAATATATAATTCATATATAATTTGTACTTATTATGGATGAAACACATATCTTACTGCAAAAGTTCACTTAATAAAAACATATTTAGTATAACACAAATAAATGGTAATTATCAATATGCTTAGTGCTGACACACTAGAGATTTACTGTGGAGGGTGAAGAGGGCTTTTACTAAGGCCTACTCCTACCTACCCACTGTTTTATTTACAGGGTAATGAAACCTCCTCTCCCTCTTATTCACAGGTGATCATAATATTAATAATGTTCCAACTGTACACCAGAGGTTTTTTTAACGGGAGGGATTTTTAAAAAAAATACTGTCTCCCTCATAAAGCACATAAGAGAGACACAAGATCACATTTTAGACTTAGGTCACGAGTGCTAGGGTTGCCACCCACCGAACACTTATAAGTTACACATGCTGCAGGGTGTGCAGGGAGGAATATGAATAGTGCTGTCCAGAAACACAATACATGTTCCTCCCTGCACACCCTGCAGCATGTGTAACTCATATGTGTCCAGGAATACATGGCTGAGGTGGCAAATGGGAGTCTCATGCAACTCTAAATAGCAGGTGATTGCCATTAAAACTGTAATCATTTGTCTTACACATTACTTTTAGAGTGATCTGAACACTAAAAGTGACATTAAAACCCCTCATCTAAGCAATACAATGGGAAATGTTCCATCTTTGAAAGTGAAATATCCATTATTTAAAACTATGGATAACACACCAATATGGAAATTAAAGGGAAAACCCAAGAAAATATTTCATGATTTGGATAGAACATACCATTTTAAATAACTTTCCAATTTACTTCCATTATCAATTTTGCTTTGTACTCTTCTTATCCTTTGCTAAATGAACAGCATTGCATTACTGGCAGCAATATAAACATATCTAGTCAACCAATCACAAAATACAAAATGTGTGCAGGCACCAATTAGCAGCAGCTCCCACTAGGATATGTGCATATTATTTTTCAACAAGGGATACCAAGAGAACAGAGCACATATGAATGATTAAGTGAATTTAAAAGTTTCTTAAAATTACATGCTCTATTGGAATGAATCATATTTTGACCTATCCCTTTAAGGTTTTGCCATGGTAAAATATGCATATTGAACAAATCATGATATGTGGTTGCCCTTCTCTAGTCCATCACAATACACTGAACATTAATCCGCTTATATTTTACAATTTTATATTTTATGTATATATAATTTACATAACAGTTATAAATACATGAAGACATCAAGTTTCATAGCCTTGTGGTTGTCAAGTGATTGTCATAGCAACAATGATCATGTGGCAATCTATATTTATATTTAATTGTGTCTGTGTCAGGGTTCATAAATCTTTGTTTATCTAAACAAATACAAATATGCAGGTATCCAAATAAATGGAAGAGTTAAATGAGTTTATAACTAAGAGATAGTGTACGCTGTGTTAAATAAATTTCACTACACAAGAGAAAAAAATAAAAACTTTTAGTAGTTTTAGAATGGACTAATAAGGGGTAACTACCTTTTTGCTTGCCATAAGAGCATTTTCTAAAAGTGTTTGGGACAACAATAAAAGCATAGAAGTTTAAATATGTATTTATTCTAAGTCAACATGGAATAATCATATCCTCCATGCACATGACTCATGAATAATTCATTATAGTATGGAATATTAAAGGAAATATAAAATAATGTACATTTACTAATCCAGCCATAATTTAATATACACTTTTACACTAGACTCTCAATTATCACACAGATTGTGTTCTTTTCCGAGTCTAAATATAAAGACAAATTTAATTTTGAAGTTATTAAAATGTGAAACTTATAGAAAAGCATAACTTATGCTTACCTGAAAATTTAATTTCCATCTGTGGGAGGAGAGTCCACTGCTTCATTCATTACTTGGGGAATTAAGAACCTGGCTACCAGGAGGAGGCAAAGACACCCCAGCCAAAGGCTTAAATACCTCCCACACTCCCCCAATCCCCCAGTCATTCTGCCAAGGGAACAAGGAACAGTAGGAGAAATATCAGGGTATAAATGGTGCAAGAAGAATAATATTAAATTTAGGTCCGCCCCCCGGAGAAACGGGCAGGGGCAGTGGACTCTCCTCCCACAGATGAAAATGAAATTATCAGGTAAGCATAATTTATGTTTTCCATTTTAATAGGAGGAGAGTCCACTGCTTCATTCATTACTTGTGGGAACAAATACCCAAGCTCTAGAGGACACTGAATGAAAAAAAATGGGAGGGTAAAAGGAGGTGGAGCCTATACTGAGTGCACCACAGCCTGCAGAACCTTTCTCCCAAAAGCTGCTTCCGCCGAAACACAAACATCAAATTTGTAAAATGTTGCAAAAGTATGTAAAGAGGACCAAGTAGCCACCTTACAAATCTGCTCCATAGAAGCCTAGTTCTTAAAAGCCCATGAAGAGGCCACAACTCTAGTTGAATAAGCCGTAATCCTCAGAGGCTGCTGTCTCATGCAAAATGGAGGACATTCTTCAGCCAAAAAAATAAGGAAGTCGAGGAGGCCCTCCGACCCCAATGCTTCCCGGAAAGAGAACAGAGAAAGAATTTGTCTAAAATTCCTTTGTGACCTTAAGATAAGACTTCAAGGAACCAACCACATGAATTACGTTGAAAATGTTCCTTCGGAGAAGAAGTAGGACGTAAGAAAGGAACCAGAATCTCTTGATTGATGTTGTGAATTGACACAACCTAAGGAAGAAAACCTAACTTAACTTGGTTCGTAAAACAGCCTTATCAACATGGAAAGCAAGATAAGGAGGGGCGCATTGAAAGGCAGTAATAACAGATACTCTGCACGCAGAAGCAATAGCCTGTAGGAAAGGAACTTTCAAAACAATAATGTCTACTTCATCCATAGGCTCCAACGGAGCCCGTGCAAAACCTAAAGAACAAGATTTAAACTCCAAGGAGGAGCAATAGATCTAAACACAGGTCTGATCCTAGCAGAGCCTTAACAAGTGACTGCACATCAGGAAGGTCAGAGAACCTCTTGTGCAGTAACACAGTCAGGGCCGAAATCTGTCCCCTCAGGGGACTTGCAGAAAAGCCCTTCTCCAGTTCATCCTGGAGAGCAGAATAGGTAGGTCTTCCACACCTCATGATAGATGCGACGAGCAACCAGCTACGGGCTTGAATGAGAGTAAAAATAACAGTCTCCGAAAACCCTCTCTTGGCTAGGACTAAGCGTTTCATTCTCCACACAGTCAGCCTCAGAGATCTAGACATAGATGAACAAAGAGACCTTGGTCAGCAGATCCCTGTGGTAATGTAATATGTTGAAGCTAGCCTGCAACATCTCTGGTCTCCCATCTCCCAGGTCAACTACTTGAAAGGCAGCTATGCTCACCCCTATACCAGCTAGACCAAAAAGAAGATAAACTGCAAGTGCTGGTCTGGGAACGCAAACCTTAGGAACTGGAAGTGGTACTTGAGGATTGGTACATGAAGGGAGCATCCTTCAGATCTATTGTGGTCATGAGATGCCCTTCTCGAACGAGGGGAAGAATGGACCTATTGTTTCCCACTTGAACGAGGGGACTTTACAAAACTTGTTAAAGCACTTTAGGTCCAAATCATACGGAAAGTTCCCTCCTACTTTGGGACCACAAAAGGTTTGAATAGTATCCCAAACCTCTCACTGCGATAGGCACTGGGACAATAACTCCTAAGAGGACAGATCTCGTACGCACCCCAGAAAGGCTTCCCTCCTTTCTGGTCAGGAAGACAGGAGAGAGAGGAGGAATCTGCCCTTGGGTGGCTGAGACTTGAAACCTATCTTGTAACCCTGAGCTATGACCTCCAGGACCCATGGATCCTGCACATCCCTGAACCAAGCGACTGAAAAGAGCAACAGTAAGCCCCCTACATGATCCAGAAAAGGACCGGGGACCACCTGTTCATGCTGACTTGGACTCAGCGGTAGGGTTGCCACCTTTTGCCCAGAATATGGGGGTGGAGGGGACGTGGCTTCTTGCAGCCTCAAATTCAATATGAAAACAAATTTATATAATATATATATATATATATATATATAATATATGTATATATATGTGTGTGTGTATATATATATATATATATATATATATATATATATATATATATATATATATATATATATATATATATATAAAAAGCCACAGCCAGTACATTGCATGAGAACACCCTTCCTGACTTAGAGCACAGTGTACATTGTGGAAAAATAAAATAAATCTTATTACTAACCTCTCTGCAGCTTCCAAAGAGATTTTATTATACTGAGTTTGTTATACAGGAGGGCGGGCTGCAGCTGCATCATTTCCTAAGAGACAGACAACTATGTCTGTGGCTCTTAGGAAACGAGAATGTAGCTGTAAGCCCATCCTCCTGTTTAACAAACACAGTATAATAAAATAATAAAATCTCTTTGGAAGCTGCAGAGAGGTTAGCGTTAGTGGGGTAACGGGTTAGTTAAAGGACCGGTCACCGGCTGCACGCACCTCTGCTCACTGTCTTGACTCTCCTTACATGTTGCACAATCTGCGCAGTGCAGGCTCAGTTCAGCGATGGAAGTGACGTCACGTGACCCTCCTCCACCCTCCCACATACTCCAGGCAGCACCTCCCACATACTCCAACTCCAGGCAGGTTCCGTCTCTCCTCCAGCCGGGCTATGAGCTCCTCTGGCCAGCTATTTTATTTATTTTTTAAATCTGCGGTCAGTGCTGTGCCAGCCCCAGGGGAGCTCTTAGCCCGGGCATTTGACGGTAGTTCCGGGGCATGGGACATACAGTCCCAGACTGGGACTATCCCGGTGAAACCGGGACAGGTGGCAACCCTACTTGGCGGGCTTCTTGCTCTGCTTGGATTTATTCCAGGACTGAGCCAGCTTCCAAGAGCTCTTGGTTTGCTCAGGCTCAGCGGAGCACTGCTGACATGGGCTTTATCAAAATGAAAAGAACGAAAATGGTCCCTTAGACTCGTTCATATTCTCTTGCGGTAGAAGGGCACCCTTGCCCCCTGTGACCGTGGAGATAATTGAGCCCAGGCCTAGACCAAACAAAATCATTCCCTTAAAGGGGAGAGAAAGAAGTCTAGACCTAGAAGTCATATCTGTAGACCATGACTTCAGCCAGAACCCGACGGGGCTGAACAGAAAAAGCTGAAGTCTTAGCAATTAGGCGAATAATCTGCCTAATAGCATCACAGATAAAAGAATTAGCAACCCTCAAAGCCATAAATCTTTCCTGAGTAACGTTGAGGGGACCTCTCCACCCCGATCAATCCTATAAGGAGTCACACCAGAAGGTAGTTTTTCCAGCAACCCCGGCAACGGCCGCCTCCGGTTGAAACAAATATCCCGTATGTTGAAATAACTTTCTTAACAGAGTTTCCATCCTTAGTCCATGGGCTCTTAAAACAAAGAGCTATCCTCAAATGGGATAGCAATATGTTTAGCAAGGGAGAAGATAGGGCCATCCCTTTTAGGGACGGAACATCACAACTTCATTGAGAGTCCAGGACCGGGAATGATGTGTTAAAGGGAGAAGAGAGGAACAATTCAGTCCCATTCATTCTTAATAATGTTTGCCATCTAACAGGAGCAGGGAAGGATAAGGTACCACCCTGTCCTCAAACTCTATCCAATTTAGGAATCAAAGATTCCTCAGGCAATTTGGCCCCTGGAACCACTGAATTTGCCAAAAAAACTTCCTTTAGAAGAAAGCGCAAATTCCTAAAACTAAAGTCTGGTTCCTCTGCAGCCGGAGGTTTAGAGGCAGCAGACTCCGACCCAGAATGTTTATACTCTGAAGTCTCAGAAAGAACTTCATCCTCGGATAACCCTACCAGTTAAATCCAATAAATTATCTGATGTACTCTGGGAAGGAGTGCAATATGTAACCTTTCGCTTGTGCTAGCAGGGCGTGGTAAAGCATTAAAGGCCGCAGACACTGCCGTCTGAGTGGCGCAGTGACGTCTGGTGAAAAAATGTCCTCTACAGATGGAGGATAAGCAATGCTACAGGAAAACTGCATGTGTAGAGAGGTAAGTATGTAGGGTACAAACCTCAATGGACGACAACTCCTCAGAGGTGGACGGCTCAGTGGTCTCAAACATGTTTGATATTATCACATTACCAAGGCATATGGAACATAATTAAGGGGGAGGTCTCAAAATGTAAAAAGGAATTACTCTTTAGGAATAGAGGGAGTGCCCTCAAAGTAACAGAATCCTTCATCGCTAGTGCAATAACCAGAAAACTATAGAAATAAAACATCTTATTTTATTAAAAAAGCTGCACCTTTAAACCCCAATGGCTGGGGCACTCACCACCTCCCATGACCCAGACAGTACAGATAGTTAGGACTCCTCCCTGATAGACACCAACTCAGGAAAGAGGAAAAGAACCACATGGCTCTCAAAGTGAAAGTGAAACCTTTATATTCCATAACAGCCTATGAGTCCATAACATCTCACACATAAAAGCAGCATAAAATCAAATAAACATGTAATATTATTCCCTCCTGTTCAATACTCCCCTTCACAAGATATTAACCCTTGATTCTATACAGATAAAAGGAGTAACACTGTGACCCTGTCTTCTAGCATTATCATACATGTATAAAAAAAATTAAACAATCTTACCAGAATCTATGCCGTGGAACAGGAACACGGCCTTTCAAGTGGGACAGTGTAGTAGCGTCGCTCCTGACATGGACTTGAGAGCAGAAAGCAAAACTCGACAACGCTGATTGCTTATGGATCTGTTAATCTGAGTGGGGATGGTTTCGCAGAAAGACTCTCCCCGCATCTCCGGACTCTAACTTTCACCCATGCTCTCACTTAGAGGCTGATAGGACTACTTAAAACTCCAGTCCCATTGGGAAGTGTACTACCCTCCATAAGAGACTATTCCGAATCTTCCGACACTTCTCTGCCAACTTCCTGTGACGAAAGGCAAAGAATGACTGGGGGATGAGGGGAGAGGGTAAGGCTGGGGTGTCTTTGCCTCCTCCTGGTGGCCAGGTGCTTAATTCCCAAAAGTAATGAATGAAGCAGTGGACTCTCCTCCCATTAAAGGGACAATGTACCCACATTTTTTCTTTCTTGATTTAGATTGAGCATGACATTTTAAGCAACTTTCTAATTTACTCCTATTATCAAATTTTCTTCATTCTCTTCATTCTCTTGGTATCTTTATTTGAAATGCATGAATGTAAGTTTAGATGCCGGCCCATTTTTGGTGAACAACCTTGGTTGTCCTTGCTGATTGGTGGATAAATTTGGGTTGAGTGTCCCTTTAAGATGTAAATAAGGTTTAATTCAAGTGCCTAGTATAAAACTCTAGCATTATTCAAGAGTGACAATTTTAAATGTTAATCACTATTTATATGGGCAGGGAGTGTTTTTGTGTAAATAGCTTGTATTCATTTGACACCTCTGAGGTCACAGATGGCCCAGAAATAAACTAGGAAGTCAAATTTGGCAGAGGAAACATTAGTGAGCAAGTATAGTGCTCTTTCCTCTACTGGTGATGACAACTGCTTAATATAAATGTGTTTATTTGCATTCAACATACTACTGAGAAGATAGAAGAGGCATGGATTGGAAAATATGAAAGAGACACTTTTTACATGATATAGAAGTTACAGCAGATTGCAAAGTGCATCCAGGTATTCAAGCTAAACCTTCATATTCATATTTTAACCCTTTGAGTGCTAAGCATTTTCCCACCTGGGTGCTAAGATTTCTTTAATGTTTTTTTTAATTTTTTTAACTTTTTTTTTTCCAGACCCCCAATACTTACACTGTTGGAAAGGGTGATTACCCTTCCCAATAGTGGTTCTTGGGGGTCTGTAGCTGCTTAGATGCCTGAGATACAGGCTTCTAAGCAGCATGCCCCCTGCCCCTATACTTAACATTGTTAAAGGGACAGTCTACACTCAAAACGGGAAGCCCTGGCGATGCCTGTCACTCTACAGGCACGATTGCGGGGGTAGGAGTGGGTGGGAACCCCCAGATCTCCCTCAAGGTGGGAGAGTGCTAGTGACGACTCTGAGCCGTCATTAGCACCAGAGTGGGACACTCTGTGATGGCTCCGAGCCGTCATTAGCACTCAAAGGGTTAATGACCGAGAAATGCTTTCAGTGGTCACCATTCACAGGTAATCTCCCCTTGATGGAGATCTATTGGCCAGGAAAGCAGCATCGGTTATACTTTGTCTGAGCTTGCATTTTTGCAGAATTTCTACTAATATCTTGCATGAATTACAGAGAATATAATGTCCTCTGCTAAAAACACTTTGGAGGGGTGTTTATTTTTCTATTTTTTCTTCTATTTAAGTAAGACACATTCCTAACTAATCTTTCCTAATATAGGGAACATGAATGCAGTTAATAACCATGCAGGAAAGCTGCAATCAACAGACAAATACAATAAGTGGATGTTTGAGAGTGTAGCCAACTTAAAGGGACATTAAACACTTTGAAATGGTAATATAAAATGATAAATCGTTGCACACTCCAGTGACCTATTTATAACTGTCCCTAATTGGCCGCAGTAGAGAAGGTAACATAAGTTACAACATGGCAGCTCCCATTGTTTTATAGACACTAAAACTTTACACTTATTATTTAGTGTTTAATTGGCTCATCTGATGTGTTCAGCTAGCTCCCATTAGTGCATTCCTGCCCTTTCAACCAAGGAAGCTAATTTGATAACAGAAGTGGGAAGTTGTTAAAAAAATGTATGCTCTGAATAACGAAAGAAAATCATGGGTTTTAATTTGGTGAAAAAGTAATTGCTGCAGAATAAGTTGACAAGAAATCAATACAATTGCTTCCTCTAGAAATGAAATAATTAAAAGACATTATGAAGTTGTAAAGTAACCAAAATTACCCTAAATAATTGATATATAAATAGATAGATTGATTAATGTTATTAATAATAATAGTAGGTGCAGCCCCAAATAGTTATTTCATAATTCAATAGAACATGCGATTGTAAAGAATTTCTATTATCTTAATTATCTTCTTTCTATCTGGCAGCAGTTTTGCAAGAATGTTATCCATTTGCAAGAGCACTAGATATCAGCACCATTTCCTGCCATGTAGCGCTTCAGACATGCACACGCTACCTACCTAGGTATTTCTTAAATAAAGAATACCTCAAGAATAAAGCAAATCTGGTAATAGAAGTACACTGGGATTGTATTTATTTATTTATTTTAAAGTTTTATGCTCTGTCTAAATCATGAAAGATAAAATAATGAGTGGTCTCATTATTAGGGAAGCAAAACCATTATACTAAATTATTATTTAAATAAACCAAATATGTCCTGTAATGCTGTCTTAAAACTAAGACCAATATAATTTGAGGTTACAGAGAATTTTGCTACGTAAATCAGTGCATAGAATAACATAAATGAGCTAACAACGATCTTCCCTCTGCTAAAAAACATAATTTATGCTTACCTGATAAATTCCTTTCTTCTGTTGTGTGATCAGTCCACGGGTCATCATTACTTCTGGGATATAACTCCTCCCCAACAGGAAATGCAAGAGGATTCACCCAGCAGAGCTGCATATAGCTCCTCCCCTCTACGTCACTCCCAGTCATTCGACCAAGAATCAACGAGAAAGGAGAAACCAAGGGTGAAGTGGTGACTGGAGTATAATTTAAAAGATATTTACCTGCCTTAAAAAACAGGGCGGGCCGTGGACTGATCACACAACAGAAGAAAGGAATTTATCAGGTAAGCATAAATTATGTTTTCTTCTGTTATGTGTGATCAGTCCACGGGTCATCATTACTTCTGGGATACCAATACCAAAGCAAAAGTACACGGATGACGGGAGGGATAGGCAGGCTCATTATACAGAAGGAACCACTGCCTGAAGAACCTTTCTCCCAAAAATAGCCTCCGAGGAAGCAAAAGTGTCAAATTTGTAAAATTTGGAAAAAGTATGAAGCGAAGACCAAGTTGCAGCCTTGCAAATCTGTTCAACAGAGGCCTCATTCTTAAAGGCCCAAGTGGAAGCCACAGCTCTAGTAGAATGAGCTGTAATTCTTTCAGGAGGCTGCTGTCCAGCAGTCTCATAGGCTAAACGAATTATGCTACGAAGCCAGAAGGAGAGAGAGGTAGCCGAAGCCTTATGACCTCTCCTCTGACCAGAGTACACGACAAACAGGGAAGACGTTTGTCGAAAATCCTTAGTTGCCTGCAAGTAGAACTTGAGGGCACGAACTACATCCAGATTGTGTAGAAGACGTTCCTTCTTTGAAGAAGGATTCGGGCACAGGGAAGGCACCACGATCTCTTGATTGATGTTCCTGTTAGTGACTACCTTAGGTAAGAACCCAGGTTTTGTACGCAGAACTACCTTATCTGAATGAAAAATCAAATAAGGAGAATCACAATGTAAAGCTGATAACTCAGAGACTCTCCGAGCCGAAGAAATAGCCATTAAAAATAACACTTTCCAAGATAAAAACTTTATATCAATGGAATGAAGGGGTTCAAACGGAACTCCTTGTAGAACGTTAAGAACAAGGTTTAAACTCCATGGCGGAGCAACAGTTTTAAACACAGGCTTGATCCTAGCTAAAGCCTGACAAAAGGCCTGGACGTCTGGATTTTCTGACAGACGCCTGTGCAACAAGATGGACAGAGCTGAGATCTGTCCCTTTAATGAACTAGCCGATAAACCCTTTTCTAAACCTTCTTGTAGAAAGGACAATATCCTAGGAATCCTAACCTTACTCCAGGAGTAACCTTTGGATTCGCACCAGTATAGGTATTTATGCCATATCTTATGGTAAATCCTTCTGGTAACAGGCTTCCTAGCCTGTATCAGGGTATCAATAACCGACTCAGAAAAACCACGTTTTGATAAAATCAAGCGTTCAATTTCCAAGCAGTCAGCTTCAGAGAAGTTAGATTTTGATGTTTGAATGGACCCTGTATCAGAAGGTCCTGTCTTAGAGGTAGAGACCAAGGCGGACAGGATGACATGTCCACTAGATCTGCATACCAAGTCCTGCGTGGCCATGCAGGCGCTATTAGAATCACTGATGCTCTCTCCTGTTTGATTTTGGCAATCAATCGAGGAAGCAGCGGGAAGGGTGGAAACACATAAGCCATCCCGAAGTTCCAAGGTGCTGTCAAAGCATCTATCAGAACCGCTCCCGGATCCCTGGATCTGGACCCGTAGCGAGGAAGTTTGGCGTTCTGGCGAGACGCCATGAGATCTATCTCTGGTTTGCCCCAACATCGAAGTATTTGGGCAAAGACCTCCGGATGAAGTTCCCACTCCCCCGGATGAAAAGTCTGGCGACTCAAGAAATCCGCCTCCCAGTTCTCCACTCCCGGGATGTGGATTGCTGACAGGTGGCAAGAGTGAGACTCTGCCCAGCGAATTATCTTTGATACTTCCATCATTGCTAGGGAGCTTCTTGTCCCTCCTTGATGGTTGATGTAAGCTACAGTCGTGATGTTGTCTGACTGAAACCTGATGAACCCCCGAGTTTTTAACTGGGGCCAAGCCAGAAGGGCATTGAGAACTGCTCTCAATTCCAGAATGTTTATTGGCAGGAGACTTTCCTCCTGATTCCATTGTCCCTGAGCCTTCAGAGAATTCCAGACAGCGCCCCAACCTAGTAGGCTGGCGTCTGTTGTTACAATTGTCCAGTCCGGCCTGCTGAATGGCATCCCCCTGGACAGATGTGGCCGAGAAAGCCACCATAGAAGAGAGTTTCTGGTCTCTTGATCCAGATTCAGAGTAGGGGACAAGTCTGAGTAATCCCCATTCCACTGACTCAGCATGCACAATTGCAGCGGTCTGAGATGTAGACGTGCAAAGGGTACTATGTCCATTGCTGCTACCATTAAGCCGATCACCTCCATGCATTGAGCTACTGACGGGAGTTGAATGGAATGAAGGACACGGCATGCATTTAGAAGCTTTGTTAATCTGTCTTCTGTCAGATAAATCTTCATTTCTACAGAATCTATAAGAGTCCCCAAGAATGGAACTCTTGTGAGAGGAAAGAGAGAACTCTTCTTTTCGTTCACTTTCCATCCATGCGACCTTAGAAATGCCAGAACTAACTCTGTATGAGACTTGGCAGTTTGAAAGCTTGAAGCTTGTATCAGAATGTCGTCTAGGTACGGAGCTACCGAAATTCCTCGCGGTCTTAGTACCGCCAGAAGGGCACCCAGAACCTTTGTGAAGATTCTTGGAGCCGTAGCCAATCCGAATGGAAGAGCTACAAACTGGTAATGCCTGTCTAAGAAGGCAAACCTTAGATACCGGTAATGATCTTTGTGAATCGGTATGTGAAGGTAAGCATCCTTTAAATCCACTGTGGTCATGTACTGACCCTTTTGGATCATGGGTAAGATTGTCCGAATAGTTTCCATTTTGAACGATGGAACTCTTAGGATTTTGTTTAGGATCTTTAAATCCAAGATTGGCCTGAAAGTTCCCTCTTTTTTGGGAACCACAAACAGGTTTGAGTAAAACCCTTGTCCTTGTTCCGAACGCGGAACCGGATGGATCACTCCCATTAATAACAGATCTTGTACACAGCGTAGAAACGCTTCTTTCTTTATCTGGTTTGTTGACAACCTTGACAGATGAAATCTCCCTCTTGGGGGAGAGAATTTGAAGTCTAGAAGGTATCCCTGAGATATGATCTCTAGCGCCCAGGGATCCTGAACATTTCTTGCCCAAGCCTGGGCGAAGAGAGAGAGTCTGCCCCCCACTAGATCCGGTCCCGGATCGGGGGCCCTCGATTCATGCTGTCTTAGGGGCAGCAGCAGGTTTCCTGGCCTGCTTGCCCTTGTTCCAGGACTGGTTAGGTTTCCAGCCTTGTCTGTAACGAGCAACAGCTCCTTCCTGTTTTGGTGCAGTGGAAGTTGGTGCTGCTCCTGCTTTGAAATTCCGAAAGGGACGAAAATTAGACTGTCTAGCCTTAGCTTTGGCTTTGTCTTGAGGCAGGGCGTGGCCCTTACCTCCTGTAATGTCAGCGATAATTTCTTCCAAACCGGGCCCAAATAAAGTTTGCCCCTTGAAAGGTATATTAAGTAATTTGGACTTAGAAGTTACATCAGCTGACCAGGATTTTAGCCACAGCGCCCTACGTGCCTGAATGGTGAATCCTGAGTTCTTAGCCGTAAGTTTGGTTAAATGTACTACGGCCTCCGAAATGAATGAATTAGCCAGTTTAAGGACTCTAAGCCTGTCCGTAATGTCGTCCAGCGTAGCTGAACTAAGGTTCTCTTCCAGAGACTCAATCCAAAATGCTGCCGCAGCCGTAATCGGCGCGATGCATGCAAGGGGTTGCAATATAAAACCTTGTTGAACAAACATTTTCTTAAGGTAACCCTCTAATTTTTTATCCATTGGATCTGAAAAAGCACAGCTATCCTCCACCGGGATAGTGGTACGCTTAGCTAAAGTAGAAACTGCTCCCTCCACCTTAGGGACCGTTTGCCATAAGTCCCGTGTGGTGGCGTCTATTGGAAACATCTTTCTAAATATTGGAGGGGGTGAGAACGGCACACCGGGTCTATCCCACTCCTTAGTAACAATTTCAGTTAGTCTCTTAGGTATAGGAAAAACGTCAGTACTCGCCGGTACCGCAAAGTATTTATCCAACCTACACAATTTCTCTGGTATTGCAACAGTGTTACAATCATTAAGAGCCGCTAAAACCTCCCCTAGTAATACACGGAGGTTCTCCAATTTAAATTTAAAATTTGAAATATCTGAATCCAATCTGTTTGGATCAGAACCGTCACCCACAGAATGAAGCTCTCCGTCCTCATGCTCTGCAAGCTGTGACGCAGTATCAGACATGGCCCTAGTATTATCAGCGCACTCTGTTCTCACCCCAGAGTGATCACGCTTGCATCTTAGTTCTGGTAATTTAGCCAAAACTTCAGTCATAACAGTAGCCATATCTTGTAATGTTATCTGTAATGGCCGCCCAGATGTACTAGGCGCCACAATATCACGCACCTCCCGGGCGGGAGATGCAGGTACTGACACGTGAGGCGAGTTAGTCGGCATAACTCTCCCCTCGCTGTTTGGTGAAATTTGTTCAATTTGTACAGATTGGCTTTTATTTAAAGTAGCATCAATACAGTTAGTACATAAATTTCTATTGGGCTCCACCTTGGCATTGGAACAAATGACACAGGTATCTTCCTCTGAATCAGACATGTTTAACACACTAGCAAATAAACTTGCAACTTGGTTACAATCTTATTTAACAAAAACGAACTGTGCCTCAAAGAAGCACTAAACGATTAAATGACAGTTGAAATAATGAACTGAAAAACAGTTATAGCATCAATCCTTGAAAACAACACAACTTTTAGCAAAGGTTTGTTCCCATTAGTAAAGTAACAATAATTAAATTTGAAACATAAAAATTACAGAGCAACGTTTTTAATCACAGTCAATATATAAGTCTCACAGCTCTGCTGAGAGAATCTACCTCCCTCCAAAGAAGTTTGAAGACCCCTGAGTTCTGTTAGAGATGAACCGGATCATGCAGGAAATACAAGAGTAACTGACTGGAAATTTTTGATGCGTAGCAAAGAGCGCCAAAAACGGCCCCTCCCCCTCACACACAGCAGTGAGAGAGAAACGAAACTGTCACAATTAAAACAAGCAACTGCCAAGTGGAAAAATAATGCCCAAACATTTATTCACTCAGTACCTCAGAAAATGCAAACGATTCTACATTCCAGCAAAAACGTTTAACATAATAAATACCTATTAAAAGGTTTAATGTACTTTTTACAGAGTAATTCCAGTGAAGTACCATCCCCAGAATACTGAAGTGTAGAGTATACATACATGTCATTATAACGGTATGGCAGGATTTTCTCATCAATTCCATTCAGAAAATAAAAACTGCTACATACCTCAATGCAGATTCATCTGCCCGCTGTCCCCTGATCTGAAGCTTTTACCTCCCTCAGATGGCCGAGAAACAGCAATATGATCTTAACGACTCCGGTTAAAATCATAGTAAAAACTCTGGTAGATTCTTCTTCAAACTCTGCCAGAGAGGCAATAACACGCTCCGGTGCTATTGTAAAATAACAAACTTTTGATTGAAGTTATAAAAACTAAGTATAATCACCATAGTCCTCTCACACATCCTATCTAGTCGTTGGGTGCAAGAGAATGACTGGGAGTGACGTAGAGGGGAGGAGCTATATGCAGCTCTGCTGGGTGAATCCTCTTGCATTTCCTGTTGGGGAGGAGTTATATCCCAGAAGTAATGATGACCCGTGGACTGATCACACATAACAGAAGAAATATTGGTCACTACTCTATACTCATCTTACTTGACCTCTCAGCTGCCTTTGACACAGTTGACCACCCCCTCCTCCTACAGACCAGCTAAGCCTCTGTGACACTGCTCTTTCCTGGATTCACTCCTATCTTTCTCACAGATCTTTTTCTATGTCATTTGCCGGCGACTCCTCCTCTCCAATGCCTCTGTCTGTTGGAGTACCTCAAGGATCTGTTCTGGGTCCTCTACTCTTCTCCATTTATACTTCTTCGCTGGGTAAACTTATCAACAGTTATGGCTTCAAATATCACCTCTATGCTGATGACACCCAAATCTACCTCTGTCCTCTCTCATGTCAGCGACTGCTTATCTGGTATTTCTTCCTGGATGGCCTCTCACCACCTAAAGATTAACATGTCGAAGACTGAGCTCCTTGTTATCCCCCCTCAAGCTCTACGCCAACTTCTGACTTCTCTATTCCTGTTGACGGCATCACCATTTTCCAATTGCCCCAAGTCTGCTGCCTCGGAGTTGCACTTGACTCAAATCCTTTGTCCCCCATATCCAATTATTTTCTACATCCTGCCGCAACCATATACGCAATATTTCCAAGATTCAACCTTTTCTGTGCACTAACACCACAAAGCAAATAATCAAATCCCTTGTTATTTCCTGACTTGACTACTGCAATAACCTAGTTACTGGCCTTCCTCTTTCCCGCCTAAATGCCTCTGCCAGGCTGATCAACCTTTCCCGTCGTTCTGTATCTGCTGCACCTCTCTGCGAGTCCCTTCATTGGCTCCCCATTCACAGAAGCATTACATTCAAAATTCTCACTCTTGCATACAAAGCACTCACCAACACCGCTCCCCTCTACCTAACTTCTCTAATCGACAAGTATACTCCAGCCCGCCCACTAAGATCCAACAATGACCTGTTTCTTGCATCTGCGACTATCACATTTTCTCATGCTAGACTGCAGGACTTCTGTCATGCAGCACATACTCTCTGGAACACTCTCCCTCGTGCTGTCAGGCTTTGCCCTAATCTTTCTTCCTTTAAATGCTCTCTGAAGACTTTTCTGTTCAGAGAAGCCTACCACCCAACTCAATAATATTTATCTTACCTAACAACATTTCCCTCATTCAATCTTGCAGTCCTCACCTCCTGTTTCTCAACCTCCTACCCTTCTAGATTGTTAGTTCCCACCCGAATAGGGCCCTCAATTCCTCCTGTATGTGTTTGCAAATTTTGTCCTGTCTCTTACAAGTTCTATATTATTGTTTTATTTAAATGAACTGTATCCATGGACAGCACTGCAGAATATGAAGGCGCTTCATAAATAAAGTATAATAATAATAATAACAACAAAATCAATGTAAGGAATGTCTTATGATGCCTCTCTGGGCTATTACAAACATAGACCAAAGGCATATACATTGTGGTGCAAAAAATTTTTTTAGTTTGCAAGCTTAGAATTACCATTCTTCTTTTCAATTATAAAGGTAAAAATAATATGCTCAAATTAACATTCAGAGTATTTGTTTCCAACAATTGAGAGTTTTATTTAACAACAGATGTTTGGACGTCATCCAAGCTTTTGCATGCTGCAAAAGCCAAAGCACAAAACAGCAGGAAGACTCATTCTAATAAATTTGATCACACTTTTCTATTTTAGTAACCTACATATCTGGATAAAAATGCTTTTATATATTTACAGATACATCAGGGATATACTTCTTAATCATATTTGAAATGTTTACTTTTTTTCCCCTTTATTGTCCCATAAAATTATTACTCAAACTTGGATAGCCCAAGAGATGCCAATATTGCATCCAAACTTTAAACTAGGGGCTTATTGCCTGATATATGTATGTGTGTATGTGTGTGTGTATATATATATATATATATATATATATATATATATATATATATATATATATATATGAAAAATAAAATTAGGTACACCATCTGCGATCCATGAGGGGTATCCTTATGCACATTATTATTATCATTTATTTGTAGAGCGCCAACAGATTCAGCAGCGCTAATGATTATCCTCTGAAGCTTTGCATTTATCACATTACTTAGAGGCCCAAAAGCAACCTCAGATACTAAATTAGAGGGTATATAGTTTAATTGGCAAGTGTTGCGTATTCTAATATTTTGAACATGTAACATATGAACATATGAACATGCAATGTATACTTTTTCTTTTTTTTTCTGATTCATATTGGTTGTATACTTTGAGACAAATGTTATCTGTATGATTTTTTGACATCTGTTATGTGTATGACTATGCCTTGCATAGAACCTCAATAAAAACAAATACAAAAAAAAAAAAAAAGTAATGCGTGGAGCACGGTAAGCTTAGTTGTGAGCGCAGTTCAATAGTGCAAAATAGAGCTAAACTTAAAAAAGAATAAAAAATGTGAAGCTAAATGTATAGCATTGAACATGCAGAATGTAATAACATGGTTATTTGTCAGTCCTTTACCTCGACTTATCTCCTTTTGATATGATGTAAATATCTTGTTAGTTAGCATGCTATTAATCACACTCAATGTAAAGGATGTCATTTTGTATGTGTTTATTCAATAAAGCTTTTATTTTGGGGAAAAAAAAAGAATAAAAAATGTGTTCTCAATAGCGCTAAGGAAAACATAAAAATCCTAAGCTAGAGCGTACGTAACCCTGTAAGCAAGCTCTCAAAGCAATGTGCAAAGCATAATGTAGTCAAAATAGGAGAGGGCAAAATATGGGAGTATTCTATTTAACAGGGCTGAGAACCCCAAAACCGAGGCACGCAAAGTACAGAGAGTGCACTCTCAATGCACAAAACCAAGAGCGTGCCACTGCATAGTGTTCCAAAAAAATAAAATGGAGCAAGAACTGGAGCCCACAAAGAACTGGAAGCACAGTCTCAGTAGCATTGAAAATAATATGGCGCCAAAACTGGAGCGTGCAAAGGACAGAGCGAGCATGCGCCCTCCTTTAGCAAGGAGAGTGCTAATGTCAAATATAAAAATTAAATTTGCCAACAGAAAAAAAAAGAAAATAATATTTTTTGTGCAAAAGAAACATTTTTCTAAAAGGAACATGTAGTAGCCCACAATAAAATTCCTTCTTACATAAATGACTAAACTGAAATAAATGTTAGTGTATTAATGTCTGCATATTTTACTGTCCCTTATCTATGATATACCTCTTGAATGGTGTACCTGCTTATAGCTTACAGGTTATGTGAGTGCATGAATATTCTCACTTACCTTGACATGCACCCAAACTACCGTGTTTACCCACAGCTGCAGAAAAAGATTGCTTACAGTAGAGCCCATCCATTGCTGAGTATGTAACAGCAGATCTATGTAAGGAGTATATCGACAAACTAACAGGAGGAGGCTAAGGGACCGGTCCCAGTGACACCTGAGGTATGCCCGTGACTAACTGCTACACAGAGAGCAATTTTGCCATTACCCAAAACTCCAATCTCCCCTATGTCTCACAAAAACAACTCTGAGAGGAAAAAGTGGCCTCTATTCTGTCTGAGAACTTCTCCCAACAAAGAATCTGGAGCACCTCCATTCTTCAACTTCCTCCTGGGAGGCAAAGATGAGTATAATCCCAGGAAATATGGCTCATAGACTCTCATCACAAAATTAAGCTTGGCTTCAACAAAGAAAGTGGTTTAATAGAGGACTGGGCTATGCTACTCACCAGGTGCAGTACCAACTGTGAAATGTTGCAGTATTAGTAAAAATACAAGGATATTTCCCAAATTTAACATTCTCTTCCTTTTATGATTATCAGGTAGATTACAAGTTATGTGCGCTATAGGGAATTAAAAAAAACGCAACAAAAGTTGCGTTATTTCCCCCTCCATAGCGCTACCATTACAAGTTTTGAAACAGCCGTCTTGTACGTGTGATATGGTTGTGTTGAGCTCCATAACGCACAAAATACAAGCGCTGTTTTGACGTGCTCGTGCATGCTTTACCCATAGACATCAATGGGGAGAGTTGGTTAAATAAAAAAACCTAATCAAAAGCTTTCTAATGCAGCCCCATTAATGTCTATCGGGGAAAAAAAGTAACGTTTAAACCTAACACCCTAACATAAACCCCACGTCTAAATACCCTTAATCTGCTGCCCCCCAACATCACCGACACCTACACAATGTTATAAACCCCTAATCTGCCGGTCCCGATATTGCTGCCACCTAAATAAATATATTAACCCCTAATCTGCCACCCCTGATATTGCCACCAATCTACTAAAGTTATTAACCCCTATATAGTTTAATTGGCAAGTGTTGCGTATTCTAATATTTTGAACATGTAACATATGAACATATGAACATGCAATGTATACTTTTTCTTTTTTTTTCTGATTTATATTGGTTGTATACTTTGAGACAAATGTTATCTGTATGATTTTCTGACATCTGTTATGTGTATGACTATGCCTTGCATAGCACCTCAATAAAAACAAATACAAAAAAAAAAAAAAAAGTAATGCGTGGAGCACGGTAAGCTTAGTTGTGAGCGCAGTTCAATAGTGCAAAATAGAGCTAAACTTAAAAAAGAATAAAAAATGTGAAGCTAAATGTATAGCATTGAACATGCAGAATGTAATAACATGGTTATTTGTCAGTCCTTTACCTCGACTTATCTCCTTTTGATATGATGTAAATATCTTGTTAGTTAGCATGCTATTAATCACACTCAATGTAAAGGATGTCATTTTGTATGTGTTTATTCAATAAAGCTTTTATTTTGGGGAAAAAAAAAGAATAAAAAATGTGTTCTCAATAGCGCTAAGGAAAACATAAAAATCCTAAGCTAGAGCGTACGTAACCCTGTAAGCAAGCTCTCAAAGCAATGTGCAAAGCATAATGTAGTCAAAATAGGAGAGGGCAAAATATGGGAGTATTCTATTTAACAGGGCTGAGAACCCCAAAACCGAGGCACGCAAAGTACAGAGAGTGCACTCTCAATGCACAAAACCAAGAGCGTGCCACTGCATAGTGTTCCAAAAAAATAAAAACAGAATTTATGCTTACCTGATAAATTACTTTCTCCAACGGTGTGTCCGGTCCACGGCGTCATCCTTACTTGTGGGATATTCTCTTCCCCAACAGGAAATGGCAAAGAGCCCAGCAAAGCTGGTCATATGATCCCTCCTAGGCTCCGCCTACCCCAGTCATTCGACCGACGTACAGGAGGAAATATGCATAGGAGAAACCATATGATACCGTGGTGACTGTAGTTAGAGAAAATAATTCATCAGACCTGATTAAAAAAACCAGGACGGGCCGTGGACCGGACACACCGTTGGAGAAAGTAATTTATCAGGTAAGCATAAATTCTGTTTTCTCCAACATAGGTGTGTCCGGTCCACGGCGTCATCCTTACTTGTGGGAACCAATACCAAAGCTTTAGGACACGGATGAAGGGAGGGAGCAAATCAGGTCACCTAAATGGAAGGCACCACGGCTTGCAAAACCTTTCTCCCAAAAATAGCCTCTGAAGAAGCAAAAGTATCAAATTTGTAAAATTTGGCAAAAGTGTGCAGTGAAGACCAAGTCGCTGCCTTACATATCTGGTCAACAGAAGCCTCGTTCTTGAAGGCCCATGTGGAAGCCACAGCCCTAGTGGAGTGAGCTGTGATTCTTTCAGGAGGCTGCCGTCCGGCAGTCTCATAAGCCAAACGGATAATGCTTTTAAGCCAAAAGGAAAGAGAGGTAGAAGTTGCTTTTTGACCTCTCCTTTTACCAGAATAAACAACAAACAAAGAAGAAGTTTGTCTGAAATCTTTAGTGGCCTCTAAATAGAATTTTAGAGCACGGACTACGTCCAAATTGTGTAACAAACGTTCCTTCTTTGAAACTGGATTCGGGCACAAAGAAGGTACAACTATCTCCTGGTTAATATTCTTGTTGGAAACAACTTTCGGAAGAAAACCAGGCTTAGTACGCAAAACCACCTTATCTGCATGGAACACCAGATAGGGCGGAGAACACTGCAGAGCAGATAACTCAGAAACTCTTCTAGCAGAAGAAATTGCAACCAAAAACAAAACTTTCCAAGATAATAACTTAATATCTACGGAATGTAAGGGTTCAAACGGAACCCCTTGAAGAACTGAAAGAACTAGATTAAGACTCCAGGGAGGAGTCAAGGGTCTGTAAACAGGCTTGATTCTAACCAGAGCCTGAACAAACGCTTGAACGTCTGGCACAGCTGCCAGCCTTTTGTGAAGTAAAACAGATAACGCAGAAATCTGTCCCTTCAGAGAACTTGCAGATAATCCCTTCTCCAAACCCTCTTGTAGAAAGGATAAAATCCTAGGAATTGTTATCTTGTTCCATGGGAATCCTTTAGATTCACACCAATAGATATATTTTTTCCATATCTTATGGTAAATTTTTCTAGTTACAGGCTTTCTAGCCTGAATCAGAGTATCTATTACAGAATCTGAAAACCCATGCTTTGATAAAATCAAGCGTTCAATCTCCAAGCAGTCAGTTGGAGAGAAACCAGATTTGGATGTTCGAATGGACCTTGAACAAGAAGGTCCTGTCTCAAAGGTAGCTTCCATGGTGGAGCCGATGACATATTCACCAGATCTGCATACCAAGTCCTGCGTGGCCATGCAGGAGCTATCAAGATCACCGAAGCCCTCTCCTGGTTGATCCTGGCTACCAGCCTGGGAATGAGAGGAAACGGTGGGAAAACATAAGCTAGGTTGAAGGTCCAAGGTGCTACTAGTGCATCTACTAGAGTCGCCTTGGGATCCCTGGATCTGGACCCGTAACAAGGAACCTTGAAGTTCTGACGAGACGCCATCAGATCCATGTCTGGAATGCCCCATAATTGAGTTATTTGGGCAAAGATTTCCGGGTGGAGTTCCCACTCCCCCGGATGGAATGTCTGACGACTCAAAAAATCAGCTTCCCAATTTTCCACTCCTGGGATGTGGATTGCAGACAAGTGGCAGGAGTGATCCTCCGCCCATTGAATTATCTTGGTCACTTCCTCCATCGCCAGGGAACTCCTTGTTCCCCCCTGATGGTTGATATATGCAACTGTCGTCATGTTGTCTGATTGAAACCTTATGAATTTGGCCTTTGCTAGATGAGGCCAAGCTTTGAGAGCATTGAATATCGCTCTCAGTTCCAGAATGTTTATCGGGAGAAGAGATTCTTCCCGAGACCATAGACCCTGAGCTTTCAGGGGTTCCCAGACCGCGCCCCAGCCCACCAGACTGGCGTCGGTCGTGACAATGACCCACTCTGGTCTGCGGAAGCTCATTCCCTGTGACAGGTTGCCCAGGATTAGCCACCAACGGAGTGAATCTCTGGTCCTTTGATCTACTTGAATCGTCGGGGACAAGTCTGTATAATCCCCATTCCACTGTCTGAGCATGCACAGTTGTAATGGTCTTAGATGAATTTGTGCAAAAGGAACTATGTCCATTGCTGCAACCATCAATCCTATTACTTCCATGCACTGCGCTATGGAAGGACGAAGAACAGAATGAAGAACTTGACAAGAGCTTAGAAGTTTTGATTTTCTGACCTCTGTCAGAAAAATCCTCATTTCTAAGGAGTCTATTATTGTTCCCAAGAAGGGAACTCTTGTTGACAGGGAAAGAGAACTTTTTTCTATGTTCACTTTCCATCCGTGAGATCTGAGAAACGATGTCCGTATGAGCCTTTGCTTTTGACAGAGACGACGCTTGAATCAGGATGTCGTCCAAGTACGGTACTACTGCAATGCCCCTTGGTCTTAGAACCGCTAGAAAGGACCCTAGTACCTTTGTGAAAATTCTCGGAGCAGTGGCTAATCCGAATGGAAGTGCCACAAACTGGTAATGCTTGTCCAGAAAAGTGAACCTTAGGAACTGATGATGTTCCTTGTGGATAGGAATATGGAGGTACGCATCCTTTAAATCCACCGTGGTCATAAATTGACCTTCCTGGATGGTAGGAAGGATCGTTCGAATGGTTTCCATTTTGAACGATGGAACCCTGAGAAATTTGTTTAGGATCTTGAGATCTAGAATTGGTCTGAATGTTCCCTCTTTTTTGGGAACTATGAACAGGTTGGAGTAAAACCCCATCCCTTGTTCTCTTATTGGAACTGGATGAATTACTCCCATCTTTAACAGGTCTTCTACACAATGTAAGAATGCCTGTCTTTTTATTTGGTTTGAAGATAATTGAGACCTGTGGAACCTTCCCCTTGGGGGTAGTTCCTTGAATTCCAGGAGATAACCTTGAGAAACTATTTCTAGTGCCCAAGGATCCTGAACATCTCTTGCCCAGGCCTGAGCAAAGAGAGAAAGTCTGCCCCCCACCAGATCCGGTCCCGGATCGGGGGCCATCCCTTCATGCTGTTTTGGTAGCAGTGGCAGGCTTCTTGGCCTGCTTACCCTTGTTCCAGCCTTGCATCGGTCTCCAGGCTGGTTTGGGTTGAGAAGTATTACCCTCTTGCTTAGAGGATGTAGAAGTAGAGGCTGGTCCGTTTCTGCGAAAGGGACGAAAATTAGGCTTATTTCTAGCCTTAAAAGACCTATCCTGAGGAAGGGCGTGGCCCTTTCCTCCGGTGATGTCTGAAATAATCTCTTTCAAATCAGGACCAAACAGTGTTTTGCCCTTGAAAGGGATGTTAAGCAATTTTGTCTTGGAAGACACATCCGCTGACCAAGACTTTAGCCAGAGCGCTCTGCGCGCCACGATAGCAAATCCTGAATTGCAAAGCGGCATCTAGAATAAAAGAGTTAGCCAATTTAAGTGCATGAACTCTGTCCATAACCTCCTCATACGAAGATTCTTTATTGAGCGACTTTTCTAGTTCTTCGAACCAGAAACACGCTGCCGTAGTGACAGGAACAATGCATGAAATTGGTTGAAGAAGGTAACCTTGCTGAACAAACATCTTTTTAAGCAAACCCTCTAATTTTTTATCCATAGGATCTTTAAAAGCACAACTATCTTCTATGGGAATAGTAGTGCGTTTGTTTAGAGTAGAGACCGCCCCCTCGACCTTAGGGACTGTCTGCCATAAGTCCTTTCTGGGGTCGACTATAGGAAATAATTTCTTAAATATAGGGGGAGGAACAAAAGGTATGCCGGGCCTTTCCCATTCCTTGTTTACTATGTCCGCCACCCGCTTGGGTATAGGAAAAACATCGGGGGGCACCGGAACCTCTAGGAACTTGTCCATCTTACATAATTTCTCTGGAATGACCAAATTGTCACAATCATCCAGTGTAGATAATACCTCCTTAAGCAGTGCGCGGAGATGTTCTAATTTAAATTTAAATGTTACAACATCAGGTTCAGCTTGTTGAGAAATTTTTCCTGAATCTGAAATTTCTCCCTCAGACAAAACCTCCCTCCTGGCCCCTTCAGATTGGTGTGAGGGTATGTCAGAAACGTTATCATCAGCGTCCTCTTGCTCTTCAGTGTTTAAAACAGAGCAATCGCGCTTTCTTTGATAAGTAGGCATTTTAGATAAAATATTTGCAATAGAATTATCCATAACAGCCGTTAATTGTTGCATAGTAATAAGTATTGGCGCACTAGATGTACTAGGGGCCTCTTGTGTGGGCAAAACTGGTGTAGACACAGAAGGGGGTGATGCAGTACCATGCTTACTCCCCTCATCTGAATAATCATCTTGGGCACTATTATTATCTGTGGCATCATTGTCCCTACTTTGTTTGGACACCATGTCACAATTATCACATATATTTAAATGGGGAGACACATTGGCTTTCATACATATAGAACATCGTTTATCTGATGGTTCAGACATGTTAAACAGGCTTAAACTTGGCAACAAAGCACAAAAAACGTTTTAAAATAAAACTGTTACTGTCACTTTAAATTTTAAACAGAACACACTTTATTACTGAATATGCGAAAAAGTATGAAGCAATTGTTCAAAATTCACCAAAATTTCACCACAGTGTCTTAAAGCCTTAAAAGTATTGCACACCAAATTTGAAAGCTTTAAACCTTAAAATAACGGAACCGGAGCCGTTTTTACATTTAACCCCTATACAGTCCAAGGAATCTGCTTTGCTGAGACCCAACCAAGCCCAGAGGGGAATACGATACCAAATGACGCCTTCTATAAGCTTTTTCAGTGGATCTTAGCTCCTCACACATGCATCTGCATGCCTTGCCTTCCAAAAACAACTGCGCATTAGTGGCGCGAAAATGAGGCTCTGCCTATGACTAGAGAAGGCCCCCATCTGAAAAAGGTGTCCATACAGTGCCTGCCATTTTTTAACAACAATCCCCAAGATTATAATAACTATAAAGAGCTATAATCTGTCAAATATGCTTAGCAAAGTAATTGTTTTAGCCCAGAAAAATGTCTACCAGTTTTTTAAGCCCTTATAAAGCCTTTATTCTTTTACTTAATCTAAGAAAATGGCTTACCGGTCCCCATAGGGAAAATGACAGCCTTCCAGCATTACCAAGTCGTGTTAGAAATGTGGCCAGTCATACCTCAGGCAGAAAAGTCTGCCAACTGCTTCCCCCAACTGAAGTTACTTCATCTCAACAGTCCTGTGTGGAAACAGCAATCGATTTTAGTAACGTTTGCTAAAATCATCTTCCTCTTACAAACAGAAATCTTCTTCTCTTTTCTGTTTCAGAGTAAATAGTACATACCAGCACTATTTTAAAATAACAAACACTTGATTGAAGAATAAAAACTACATTTAAACACCAAAAAACTCTTAGCCATCTCCATGGAGATGTTGCCTGTGCAACGGCAAAGAGAATGACTGGGGTAGGCGGAGCCTAGGAGGGATCATATGACCAGCTTTGCTGGGCTCTTTGCCATTTCCTGTTGGGGAAGAGAATATCCCACAAGTAAGGATGACGCCGTGGACCGGACACACCTATGTTGGAGAAATGGAGCAAGAACTGGAAGCACAGTCTCAGTAGCATTGAAAATAATATGGCGCCAAAACTGGAGCGTGCAAAGGACAGAGCGAGCATGCGCCCTCCTTTAGCAAGGAGAGTGCTAATGTCAAATATAAAAATTAAATTTGCCAACAGAAAAAAAAAAGAAAATAATATTTTTTGTGCAAAAGAAACATTTTTCTAAAAGGAACATGTAGTAGCCCACAATAAAATTCCTTCTTACATAAATGACTAAACTGAAATAAATGTTAGTGTATTAATGTCTGCATATTTTACTGTCCCTTATCTATGATATACCTCTTGAATGGTGTACCTGCTTATAGCTTACAGGTTATGTGAGTGCATGAATATTCTCACTTACCTTGACATGCACCCAAACTACCGTGTTTACCCACAGCTGCAGAAAAAGATTGCTTACAGTAGAGCCCATCCATTGCTGAGTATGTAACAGCAGATCTATGTAAGGCAGAGCTTTCCAAACTTTTCATGTTGGCGACACACTTTTTAGACCTACATAATTTCGCGACACAGTAATTCTGTTGTACTGGCAAACAGGAGGTTAAACTAACTTGTTTTAAGAGATTTGGACACCTACATAAATGTTATAATAACCAAATGTATTTACAAGTAACAGTAAGTACGTTCAAGAATTAAAAAAAAGTTTAATAAAACCAATAGCTACTTACTATTTTAATGGGATGTATGAGGTTGATGAAATGAACACAGTTTTTGAATATTTGGTGGAATATTAGATAAAGACACTCGCATTTCATCATCAAGCATTTGTAAGCTTCCACTTCCTATCCATATATCAAGAGCAGGAGCAGCAATGCACTACTGGGAGCTAGCTGCAAAAAAAACCCCACTGACTTCGGACTTCAGCTCAGCATTTAAGCTGCTGCCCTCAGAGCTCGGTGAGTCCAATTGACTACTGCCTGCGCTGCAAACACACTGCTGTCCCACTCACTGACTACACATGCAGCCACGAGCCAATTAAGGAGACACACGTGCAATCAGGAGCCAATGTGCCGCCAAAGCCGCCAATGGAAATAGTTTCACTTCCCACTGAGCTGCACCAATAGGTTAAGATGATCTGTGACCCCTAGGTATCAATCACGAGTCAACCACGTGATATGACTAGTAGCAGGCAGGCAGAAAGTCAGAAACAAAAAAAAAATAAATGTAAAAAAATTTGTGCTGAAGCAGGGACACACCTACACTCTGCTGCCGACACACTAGTGTGTCCCGACACACAGTTTGGAAAGCACTGATGTAAGGAGTATATCGACAAACTAACAGGAGGAGGCTAAGGGACCGGTCCCAGTGACACTTGAGGTATGCCCGTGACTAACTGCTACACAGAGAGCAATTTTGCCATTACCCAAAACTACAATCTCCCCTATGTCTCACAAAAACAACTCTGAGAGGAAAAAGTGGCCTCTATTCTGTCTGAGAACTTCTCCCAACAAAGAATCTGGAGCACCTCCATTCTTCAACTTCCTCCTGGGAGGCAAAGATGAGTATAATCCCAGGAAATATGGCTCATAGACTCTCATCACAAAATTAAGCCTGGCTTCAACAAAGAAAGTGGTTTAATAGAGGACTGGGCTATGCTACTCACCAGGTGCAGTACCAACTGTGAAATGTTGCAGTATTAGTAAAAATACAAGGATATTTCCCAAATTTAACATTCTCTTCCTTTTATGATTATCAGGTAGATTACAAGTTATGTGCGCTATAGGGAATTTAAAAAAACGCAACAAAAGTTGCGTTATTTCCCCCTCCATAGCGCTACCATTACAAGTTTTGAAACAGCCGTCTTGTACGTGTGATATGGTTGTGTTGAGCTCCATAACGCACAAAATACAAGCGCTGTTTTGACGTGCTCGTGCATGCTTTACCCATAGACATCAATGGGGAGAGTTGGTTAAATAAAAAACCTAATCAAAAGCTTTCTAATGCAGCCCCATTAATGTCTATCGGGGAAAAAAAGTAACGTTTAAACCTAACACCCTAACATAAACCCCACGTCTAAATACCCTTAATCTGCTGCCCCCCAACATCACCGACACCTACACACTTATTGGAACTGGATGAATTACTCCCATCTTTAACAGGTCTTCTACACAATGTAAGAATGCCTGTCTTTTTATTTGGTTTGAAGATAATTGAGACCTGTGGAACCTTCCCCTTGGGGGTAGTTCCTTGAATTCCAGGAGATAACCTTGAGAAACTATTTCTAGTGCCCAAGGATCCTGAACATCTCTTGCCCAGGCCTGAGCAAAGAGAGAAAGTCTGCCCCCCACCAGATCCGGTCCCGGATCGGGGGCCATCCCTTCATGCTGTTTTGGTAGCAGTGGCAGGCTTCTTGGCCTGCTTACCCTTGTTCCAGCCTTGCATCGGTCTCCAGGCTGGTTTGGGTTGAGAAGTATTACCCTCTTGCTTAGAGGATGTAGAAGTAGAGGCTGGTCCGTTTCTGCGAAAGGGACGAAAATTAGGCTTATTTCTAGCCTTAAAAGACCTATCCTGAGGAAGGGCGTGGCCCTTTCCTCCGGTGATGTCTGAAATAATCTCTTTCAAATCAGGACCAAACAGTGTTTTGCCCTTGAAAGGGATGTTAAGCAATTTTGTCTTGGAAGACACATCCGCTGACCAAGACTTTAGCCAGAGCGCTCTGCGCGCCACGATAGCAAATCCTGAATTGCAAAGCGGCATCTAGAATAAAAGAGTTAGCCAATTTAAGTGCATGAACTCTGTCCATAACCTCCTCATACGAAGATTCTTTATTGAGCGACTTTTCTAGTTCTTCGAACCAGAAACACGCTGCCGTAGTGACAGGAACAATGCATGAAATTGGTTGAAGAAGGTAACCTTGCTGAACAAACATCTTTTTAAGCAAACCCTCTAATTTTTTATCCATAGGATCTTTAAAAGCACAACTATCTTCTATGGGAATAGTAGTGCGTTTGTTTAGAGTAGAGACCGCCCCCTCGACCTTAGGGACTGTCTGCCATAAGTCCTTTCTGGGGTCGACTATAGGAAATAATTTCTTAAATATAGGGGGAGGAACAAAAGGTATGCCGGGCCTTTCCCATTCCTTGTTTACTATGTCCGCCACCCGCTTGGGTATAGGAAAAACATCGGGGGGCACCGGAACCTCTAGGAACTTGTCCATCTTACATAATTTCTCTGGAATGACCAAATTGTCACAATCATCCAGAGTAGATAATACCTCCTTAAGCAGTGCGCGGAGATGTTCTAATTTAAATTTAAATGTTACAACATCAGGTTCAGCTTGTTGAGAAATTTTTCCTGAATCTGAAATTTCTCCCTCAGACAAAACCTCCCTCCTGGCCCCTTCAGATTGGTGTGAGGGTATGTCAGAAACGTTATCATCAGCGTCCTCTTGCTCTTCAGTGTTTAAAACAGAGCAATCGCGCTTTCTTTGATAAGTAGGCATTTTAGATAAAATATTTGCAATAGAATTATCCATAACAGCCGTTAATTGTTGCATAGTAATAAGTATTGGCGCACTAGATGTACTAGGGGCCTCTTGTGTGGGCAAAACTGGTGTAGACACAGAAGGGGGTGATGCAGTACCATGCTTACTCCCCTCATCTGAATAATCATCTTGGGCACTATTATTATCTGTGGCATCATTGTCCCTACTTTGTTTGGACACCATGTCACAATTATCACATATATTTAAATGGGGAGACACATTGGCTTTCATACATATAGAACATCGTTTATCTGATGGTTCAGACATGTTAAACAGGCTTAAACTTGGCAACAAAGCACAAAAAACGTTTTAAAATAAAACTGTTACTGTCACTTTAAATTTTAAACAGAACACACTTTATTACTGAATATGCGAAAAAGTATGAAGCAATTGTTCAAAATTCACCAAAATTTCACCACAGTGTCTTAAAGCCTTAAAAGTATTGCACACCAAATTTGAAAGCTTTAAACCTTAAAATAACGGAACCGGAGCCGTTTTTACATTTAACCCCTATACAGTCCAAGGAATCTGCTTTGCTGAGACCCAACCAAGCCCAGAGGGGAATACGATACCAAATGACGCCTGCTATAAGCTTTTTCAGTGGATCTTAGCTCCTCACACATGCATCTGCATGCCTTGCCTTCCAAAAACAACTGCGCATTAGTGGCGCGAAAATGAGGCTCTGCCTATGACTAGAGAAGGCCCCCATCTGAAAAAGGTGTCCATACAGTGCCTGCCATTTTTTAACAACAATCCCCAAGATTATAATAACTATAAAGAGCTATAATCTGTCAAATATGCTTAGCAAAGTAATTGTTTTAGCCCAGAAAAATGTCTACCAGTTTTTTAAGCCCTTATAAAGCCTTTATTCTTTTACTTAATCTAAGAAAATGGCTTACCGGTCCCCATAGGGAAAATGACAGCCTTCCAGCATTACCAAGTCGTGTTAGAAATGTGGCCAGTCATACCTCAGGCAGAAAAGTCTGCCAACTGCTTCCCCCAACTGAAGTTACTTCATCTCAACAGTCCTGTGTGGAAACAGCAATCGATTTTAGTAACGTTTGCTAAAATCATCTTCCTCTTACAAACAGAAATCTTCTTCTCTTTTCTGTTTCAGAGTAAATAGTACATACCAGCACTATTTTAAAATAACAAACACTTGATTGAAGAATAAAAACTACATTTAAACACCAAAAAACTCTTAGCCATCTCCGTGGAGATGTTGCCTGTGCAACGGCAAAGAGAATGACTGGGGTAGGCGGAGCCTAGGAGGGATCATATGACCAGCTTTGCTGGGCTCTTTGCCATTTCCTGTTGGGGAAGAGAATATCCCACAAGTAAGGATGACGCCGTGGACCGGACACACCTATGTTGGAGAAATGGAGCAAGAACTGGAAGCACAGTCTCAGTAGCATTGAAAATAATATGGCGCCAAAACTGGAGCGTGCAAAGGACAGAGCGAGCATGCGCCCTCCTTTAGCAAGGAGAGTGCTAATGTCAAATATAAAAATTAAATTTGCCAACAGAAAAAAAAAAGAAAATAATATTTTTTGTGCAAAAGAAACATTTTTCTAAAAGGAACATGTAGTAGCCCACAATAAAATTCCTTCTTACATAAATGACTAAACTGAAATAAATGTTAGTGTATTAATGTCTGCATATTTTACTGTCCCTTATCTATGATATACCTCTTGAATGGTGTACCTGCTTATAGCTTACAGGTTATGTGAGTGCATGAATATTCTCACTTACCTTGACATGCACCCAAACTACCGTGTTTACCCACAGCTGCAGAAAAAAGATTGCTTACAGTAGAGCCCATCCATTGCTGAGTATGTAACAGCAGATCTATGTAAGGAGTATATCGACAAACTAACAGGAGGAGGCTAAGGGACCGGTCCCAGTGACACTTGAGGTATGCCCGTGACTAACTGCTACACAGAGAGCAATTTTGCCATTACCCAAAACTACAATCTCCCCTATGTCTCACAAAAACAACTCTGAGAGGAAAAAGTGGCCTCTATTCTGTCTGAGAACTTCTCCCAACAAAGAATCTGGAGCACCTCCATTCTTCAACTTCCTCCTGGGAGGCAAAGATGAGTATAATCCCAGGAAATATGGCTCATAGACTCTCATCACAAAATTAAGCCTGGCTTCAACAAAGAAAGTGGTTTAATAGAGGACTGGGCTATGCTACTCACCAGGTGCAGTACCAACTGTGAAATGTTGCAGTATTAGTAAAAATACAAGGATATTTCCCAAATTTAACATTCTCTTCCTTTTATGATTATCAGGTAGATTACAAGTTATGTGCGCTATAGGGAATTTAAAAAAACGCAACAAAAGTTGCGTTATTTCCCCCTCCATAGCGCTACCATTACAAGTTTTGAAACAGCCGTCTTGTACGTGTGATATGGTTGTGTTGAGCTCCATAACGCACAAAATACAAGCGCTGTTTTGACGTGCTCGTGCATGCTTTACCCATAGACATCAATGGGGAGAGTTGGTTAAATAAAAAACCTAATCAAAAGCTTTCTAATGCAGCCCCATTAATGTCTATCGGGGAAAAAAAGTAAAGTTTAAACCTAACACCCTAACATAAACCCCACGTCTAAATACCCTTAATCTGCTGCCCCCCAACATCACCGACACCTACACAATGTTATAAACCCCTAATCTGCCGGTCCCGATATTGCTGCCACCTAAATAAATATATTAACCCCTAATCTGCCACTCCCGATATTGCCACCAATCTACTAAAGTTATTAACCCCTATTCCCTCCAACCCCAACATCACCAACACTATAATAAAACTATTAACCCCTATCCCACCGCTCCCCGACATCGCCACCACTAAATAAAGCTATTAACTGCTAAACCTCTGGCCTCTCACATCACTACCACTAAATAAACCTATGAATCCCTAAACCGCCAGGCCCCCACATCACAACAACCTAAATTAAACTATTAACTCCTAAACCTAACCCTAACTGTAACCCTATCCCTAGACCTAACACCCCATTTAACATAATTAAAATAGAGCTAAATTAAATTTACAATGAATAACTAAATAATACCTATTTAAAGCTAAATGCATACTTACCTGTGAAATAAAACCTAAGCTAGCTATAAAATAACTAATAGTTATATTGTAGCTAGCTTAGGTTTTATTTTTATTTCACAGGTAAGTTTGTTTTTATTTTAACTAGGTAGACTAGTTAGTAAATAGTTATTAACTATTTACTAACTACCTAGTTAAAATAAATACAAACTTACCTGTTAAATAAAACCTAAGCTGCCTTACACTAAAACCTAAAATTACAAAAAATAAAAAACACTAAAATTAAAAAAAATTAAAAACTACTATTACTAAAAATAACAAACAAAATTATTCAAAATAATAAAAATTATTCCTATTCTAATACCCCTTTAAAAAAAATAAAAAATCCACCCCAAAATAAAAAACCCACCCCAAAATAAAAAAACCCTAATCTATAATAAACTACCAAGGGCCCTTGAAAAGGGCCTTTTTTGGGGCCCTTAAAAGGGCCTTTTGTAGGGCATTCAGCTATTTTTTCTGCCCTTCTTATTGAAGAGAGTCTTGGCATATAACATTTAGACACTTACATACATATATCTTGAACATGAAAAACAAGAATGTCAAGAAAACACATGATGCATGATATATGTATAAAAACATGCTTATTGTATATGTCTATATTTACCAAGATTTGATCCTTGTCTAATGCCTCAACCTTCTCAATTTTTTTTTTTTTTAACTAAACTAAAACTTATAAACTAAACAAACAAAACATAAAAAAAAAAAAAAAAAAAAAAAAAAAACACCAACAAAACAAGTCCCCAATAGTACTGGCAGTGTATAGGCATTCACAATTAAAAATAGCAAAGAAAAATTTCACAGTTAATCATATCCTGGGTTCTACGCTTAAGAGAAAGAGCTAAAGTAGGACGATAATGTTCATATTAATGTTGACCAAAGTTTCATCAATGTTCAGCAGACCCGAGGTAGAGGGGACCATTGATTGATATGGAAATGCTCACTACCAGGTCTCTGTAAGAATCACTATATGAATGGGCTGTTGCAATATCCAAGCTGCATATACTATAATAGTGAGGAGTTATAGCTACTGGTTTGAGACAGTTTAGTTTATTTAAGTGAGATATTTGACCTTGTTTTTTTAAAATACTGCAAACCTGTTCAACATTAAAGAAAAAAAGAAAAAATGAGTGAGAATACATTAGCCAAGGCAGTAGTTTATATTCAGAGTGTAAGGATTGAAAACGGATCTGCTTCTTGGAACAATTCGAGATTAAAATTCCAAGGCCCCAACAGCTTTTTACATTATCATGCACTTATTTTTTATAGTAAATGAAAACTTTGCTTTTGCCACTAGAAACCAGAGTCGACATGGCTATCAATTAATCAACGAGTTGCATTTATAGAAGTGTTAGCAGAAATATGAGCATTGTAGTCTGGCATTGTTATAAAATACTGTGCTATGCGGAAGACTAAGTAAACTGCAAGGATAATTGGTCACGTTAAGTAAAGACTAAAAAGTACTGCGGTACCCCTTAGATATTTGTATCTGTGACAAACTCTCAGAATCAGTGTTAATCACTAACAAAAAGGTATGCCTTTGCATAATAAACCCCTATAAATATGTATGGTACATAGGCCACTTAGAATTTCAAGACATTTGTGACTCTAAGGTTAAGCAGTCTGTATATGGGCATGTATTATATGAAGGAGTATTAAACAGAAGTTCACAGAAAACTTTTACTCTACACAGGTATGGCAAGTAAAAGTGAGATTAGGAGGGGTCATACTGTTAGTAGACCCGTGTGAGTGAGATGTAAGCTACTTAAAGTTACAAGACAAGTAAAACTGTAATCACCAATTGGGATCTTATTAGTGGGAATGTACTAACCAACAACTTGCTAAAGTGCTGCACTTTCCTAGTGATATGGCCGGTAAGGGTAGTGTTGAAAAGGGTTAAAATAACAGCTGTTAGAATATAAGAAAAAGCAGAATGCTTCTAACGAGCAGTATATCCGCTATCTGAATAAGTACAAGGTTCCAAGGTTATACATACAAGCAACATGGGCTCTAACATTGATAAGACTGGATAAATAAAATAATTAAATAAATAAAATAAAAAACATACTGCAATGTAAACTACAACGTTGAACAAAATAACATCAACAACCAAAGCGCATAGCTTCCAGTTACATAATATGGGCTTTTCTTTTTATATCCTGAGCTCACAAGCCATGTCTCAGCCAATCCCACTTTTAAGTAAGTCAAACCATGAGTCAAATCCGACATCCACACATTGTCTGTGCCAGACTTCATATATAATACAGTGCATGTAATTGAGCAAGTCACTGATCAGTGAGCCACTTAGCCCTGTATAGGACCGCTCCCTCGGTATGAAGAAGGATTGTATTGCTGGCTCCTCCATAATGATATTAAGAGTAATATCCGGAGTTAGGGTGAATGCTGAGGAGGATTTTAGGGACATCTCTGAGGCCTGCATCAGCAGTCAAATTCTGGGGGGACTCTGTGGCACTGGGCTCGTCGTAGATTTAAAGAGTGGATCCATAGTTAGCTTCAACACATATAGGTAAGGAGAAGGTGCAACCGTCGGAAATGCTGCTGTTGTTTCTTTCAGCTGTAGTGAAGCTGCCTTCATGGGTCCGCAATCAACATCACGGGGGTAAGATTTACTTTCGTCTGATAGATTCTGCAGAGCAGGGCTGTGATGATCAAGGGAGGATTTCTTTCTATAAAGAGGTTGCTCCGTCATCCTCACCAATGTGCACAGCTCCATACAGGAAGAAAGGAGCCGATCCAACTTCGGTAGAAATATGTCTCCTAGATCTTTTAAAATGCAGGTATCCGTGTTTGGGACTTTAGCTACAGATGAATCCATTATGTAAGGTTCAGAGGGTACCCCAACCATTATGATACAGCGTGGTGGAGGGAACCGCTTTGTGGCAAGCTGCAGCCTTAGCTAATCCAAGATGGCGTCTCAGAGTCTATCGGGCATTCAGCTCTTTTATGAAATGCCCAACCCCTAATATAAAAATGAAAACCCACCCCAAAACAAAAACAATAAACCCCACAAAATAACAAACAAATTATCCAAAATAATATCAATCATTCCAATTATAATACCCATTTAAAAAAAAAAAAAAAAACACCCCAAAATAATAGAAACCTAATCTAGAATAAACTACCATGGCGAAGGTCCAAGGCGGAGGGGTCCAGACGGAGGTCCATCGATCCGAGGTGGAGGTCCTCTTCATGTGATCGTCCACCGCACACTGAGGATTGAAATGCAAGGTACCCCTTTTATACTGGGGGTACCATTGCATTCCTATTGGCTGAAAATTGTGAATCAGCCAATAGGAATTAGGGCTGCTAAAATCCTATTGGCTGTTCAAATCAGCAGCTCTCATTCTATTGGCTGATTCAGATCAGCCAATAGAATGATAACTTTTTTTATTTTATAGGGCTTTTAGATTAGGTGTGATTCTTTTTTATTTTTTATAATTTTGTTTATTTTTTGTAATTTAGTGTTTGTTATTTTTTTAGTAATTTATTATTTTTACATTTATGTAATTAGATATTTTAAAATTTTTATAGTAGTGTTAGGATATTTTTTATGTGCATTTTAGTTTTCTTTAATTGGTAGTTAGTTTAATTTTAGTTTAATAGTTATATTAGTTTAATTGGTAGTTTAAACAGTTTTTTTTTTTTTTTTATTTTGACAGGTAAGTTTTAATTTAATATAGGAAAATTGTAATATAAAGTTAGGGGGGCATTAGGTTTAGGGGTTACTAGTTTAAATTAGCTTATTGAGATGTGGGGGGCTTTCGGTTTAGGGGTTAATAGTTTAATGTAGTATATTTCATTGTGTGGGGCTTGCAGTTTAGGGATTAACAGGTTTATTATAGTGGTGGTGATGTCGGGAGCGGCACATTAGGGGTTAATAAGTTTAATATAGAATTTGTGATCTGGGAGGGCCTTGGTTTAGGGGTTAATAGGTAGTTTATGGGTATTAGTGTACTTATGTAAAACTTTAGTTATGAGTTTTATGTAACAGTTTTGTTGCATAAAACTCATAACTACTGCTCTCAGATTGCGGTACGGAACTTGTCGGTATTGGCTGGAACACAAGCTTTTTAGCCTCACCGCAAAACTCGTAATGGAAGCGCTATGGAAGTCCCATGAAAAAAACGTAATTTTTACGAGTGCGGGACTGACGTTGTGTTACAGGTTAAAAGGATTGTGTGTTACAGCTATACAGACAATACTTGTAATGGTTGCGGTGCTGTTTAAATGCTAAAATTACCATTTTTTCAGCATTAAGACCCGAACGCAAAAATTGTAATCTAGATTTATATAATTACGAAATCATATAATGGTCTATGTCCAAATAAAATCTAAACAGTATCAGTAAAGTATCAATCCCCGGATCTGACAGACATACTTTGACTAAAGCTAACATTTCTACATACAGTACATTCTTCAATCAGTAGATAGATTTAAATAGTTGTACAGAAAATGACTTAAGAGGTTAACAACATTTCTGCTAAATGTATAATTTTGTATTAACAGGAGTATAAACTGGCAGAAGAGATAAGAAAAATATACTCAATCTTTAATCAGACTAGAGATAAGAGTGCCACTAAGTAGGGTATTAAACCCCATGCTAATTACAACATCTCAAAGAAAATGTATTCACTTGTACATGTAACAGAGCATTTATTCATCAGCATTTTTTTATCTTCTTTGACTTTCAAGAGATTTAAAGTATTAACATATTTACATTTTTTTTATCTGGTAAATGCATTGATAAAATGTCAATGTTCAAGAACAATAATAAACTAAAAGGTATGTTCTTTAGCACTTACTTGTTTTTCCGCCTGACCATAGTCGGGTCCTTGATTCGGCAAAAAATACAAAATGTGCCCATTGTTTTTTGCTAGTTCTTTCAAGGCCATTGCTGTCCTTACAGTGGAATTTCTGGCATGAACAAAAACCATTACCTTAAAATCAAAGCACAAAATAAAGATTATTAGAGATTTAGAATTGCTATGCAGTGTTGTTGTTTTTTCACATTGGTTGCTTTTAGGTCTTTTAAACAGAACACGCAATTAGAAAGCTTGTGCCTAAAAAATAAGCTAAATAATTTCAAGAAACTGACATTACAAACATCAAACAATCTGTGTGGCATATAAAACTCTTTGTACCGCGGTGAAGCTGAATATTCTTAATGTTTATGCATTATTTAGCTGAGCCAAGCGTCTGATTATTCATAAACCTTGATACCATGGTAGAGATTTTGCATCTTTGTCTGTTTAAAAGAGCAATCCTAAGTATATAAACTTTGTGATAAGAGATGAAAGGGTGAAGTGAGCATATTACCCCAAGTCTATTTCCTCAAATACATGCAATCAAAATGCTGCAGAACATGTGTGCAGAGAATATGCTTGGCTTTATCCCGTATGTGTTATCTACGGTTGCTTATTGAACACAACTAGTGTCCAGAATTGCAGAATTTAAACTGCAAACGTCTATCATATATGTTTATTCTAATACCATTTTGCGTATTCTCCCCAAGACTGATTTAATGTCCACGCCGCCTAGCTGATTTTACTGCTAAACCATCTGAAATGTAAGCCAATAAAAAGCTAAATGCAGCAAATATATGGTGTCAATGTTTGTTAAACAAATTATCATTAAATTTATGAATGTTAAATTAAACCATTTATTTAACTAACATTTAACAATAACAGAAATGTTATAATATTGTAAACTATTACACTGCCCCTACACTGCTACTCATATAATGCTACATGGCTGTCAGAATTTTCTGTAGAGAAAGAACATATCAATAAAGTGCATATACGATTATACATATAAATACATAAAGTATGCATTTTTTTATTGTGAAATTTAGTAAATGTATAGAAAACAAAGCAAAAGGTTTCAGATTTGCTTGACAAATTGAATGAGCATGAACTGGTGGAATGGGTTATTAAGAAATGACCTGCTCAGTTACACAGCCCAAATTAAAGCATTATGGTCATGACGGACTATGAATGTATACTAAAAGTAGAGAAAAGTTAATACCACAACCTCTAAGGAACCAGTACAAGTGCCTTTCAATATCATGGTGTGTAGATATGATCCTTGAACTCAAAATCGGTTAACTTTGCTAACTGTTGTGCTTTACATAAAGGATGGGGAACTGGCAGGAAAAGGGCAAATGCAGTGTCATGTACTAGTTTTTGCAACCCTTGGTAAAAGGCAGAATTATGTGTGCCATAGTTTTTGTGGTTTTGAGAAAATGTGGAACTAAAAGTGTGTGTTTTAAAGGGACATTCCAGCCAAAATGGGAAACTGCATGGATACATCTAATTTTTGTAATATACATGAATTAGCAAAAATGCTTCTAATAAAAGCTATAGCTGTTTCAAAAGTGTATTTAAAGGGACAGTCAACACCAGACATAACATGATTCCATATTTTTAAAACCCAAACGAAGATCCACCTGCACCTCCTCCCTTCTGTATTAACTATATCCTTGTCCTAGTAATCATTCATCATACATTGTTTAATTTACGCTAAATACGGCCGCAAAACACCTTCCCCTCATCCTTCTTCCCCATCTCTATGCCATTTCAGGCTCGTCCATGTAGGTATTGATGACACTCTTCATACGTCATTGTGCATGCACATTTGTAAATAATTCAGATTGTACTCCGAAATCAGACTTGCAGCTTCTAATTCAATGTGTTTGGTGTCAGCAACAATTGTGCAGAATATAGTTCCACTTTTTTGGTTCCTATTGCATCGCACATGTGCGAAACTCCGTGAATGAGTTTGAAGATTCGGACCCAGGATTGAATTATGATTGGCAAATGGCTTGAAAGAGAAGGGAGATACGTAATGGTGGGGGGAGTTAGGCGGCCATATTTCGAGCAGATTAACGCATGTTTTGTGAAGGATTACTTCACAATATCTAGCTATGCTTCACATGCATGTGCAGAGAAAAATGCTAACACTAAAGCAGTGATACATTTCCTAGAATCATTTTTGCTAATACAGGGAGTGCAGAATTATTAGGCAAATGAGTATTTTGACCACATCATCCTCTTTATGCATGTTGTCTTACTCCAAGCTGTATAGGCTCGAAAGCCTACTACCAATTAAGCATATTAGGTGATGTGCATCTCTGTAATGAGAAGGGGTGTGGTCTAATGACATCAACACCCTATATCAGGTGTGCATAATTATTAGGCAACTTCCTTTCCTTTGGCAAAATGGGTCAAAAGAAGGACTTGACAGGCTCAGAAAAGTCAAAAATAGTGAGCTATCTTGCAGAGGGATGCAGCACTCTTAAAATTGCAAAGCTTCTGAAGCGTGATCATCGAACAATCAAGCGTTTCATTCAAAATAGTCAACAGGGTCGCAAGAAGCGTGTGGAAAAACCAAGGCGCAAAATAACTGCCCATGAACTGAGAAAAGTCAAGCGTGCAGCTGCCAAGATGCCACTTGCCACCAGTTTGGCCATATTTCAGAGCTGCAACATCACTGGAGTGCCCAAAAGCACAAGGTGTGCAATACTCAGAGACATGGCCAAGGTAAGAAAGGCTGAAAGACGACCACCACTGAACAAGACACACAAGCTGAAACGTCAAGACTGGGCCAAGAAATATCTCAAGACTGATTTTTCTAAGGTTTTATGGACTGATGAAATGAGAGTGAGTCTTGATGGGCCAGATGGATGGGCCCGTGGCTGGATTGGTAAAGGGCAGAGAGCTCCAGTCCGACTCAGACGCCAGCAAGGTGGAGGTGGAGTACTGGTTTGGGCTGGTATCATCAAAGATGAGCTTGTGGGGCCTTTTCGGGTTGAGGATGGAGTCAAGTTCAACTCCCAGTCCTACTGCCAGTTTCTGGAAGACACCTTCTTCAAGCAGTGGTACAGGAAGAAGTCTGCATCCTTCAAGAAAAACATGATTTTCATGCAGGACAATGCTCAATCACACGCGTCCAAGTACTCCACAGCGTGGCTGGCAAGAAAGGGTATAAAAGAATAAAATCTAATGACATGGCCTCCTTGTTCACCTGATCTGAACCCCATTGAGAACCTGTGGTCCATCATCAAATGTGAGATTTACAAGGAGGGAAAACAGTACACCTCTCTGAACAGTGTCTGGGAGGCTGTGGTTGCTGCTGCACGCAATGTTGATGGTGAACAGATCAAAACACTGACAGAATCCATGGATGGCAGGCTTTTGAGTGTCCTTGCAAAGAAAGGTGGCTATATTGGTCACTGATTTGTTTTTGTTTTGTTTTTGAATGTCAGAAATGTATATTTGTGAATGTTGAGATGTTATATTGGTTTCACTGGTAAAAATAAATAATTGAAATGGGTATATATTTGTTTTTTGTTAAGTTGCCTAATAATTATGCACAGTAATAGTCACCTGCACACACAGATATCCCCCTAAAATAGCTAAAGCTAAAAACAAACTAAAAACTACTTCCAAAAATATTCAGCTTTGATATTAATGATTTTTTTTGGGTTCATTGAGAACATGGTTGTTGTTCAATAATAAAATTAATCCTCAAAAATACAACTTGCCTAATAATTCTGCACTCCCTGTACATGTATAATGCAAATATGTTTCTATTCAAATATGTAATTTATCTATGTTATCCCTTTAAGGTCTTTTGGAGTAAAGATCAGCAGGTAGAGCGTACCATGAAACCTAACCTAAATCTGACCCAACACCACTAGACAGCTTTAGAAAACATTATTTGCATGCATACTAGCTATAGATTTATACAGTAGAATTGCATAATTAAAAAGACAATGATTTAATACCTACTCTGAATTTCAAATAAACAGTAGATATTTTTTTCTGACAAACCTATTTTTTCTCCCATTTTCCAGCCCCTTGTATCATGAAACAAACATCAGCCTATCACAGACTAGTATACGTATGCACATGCTCAGTAGGATCTTGTTCTTCAACGGTATATGTAGAAATCTAGGGAGCGCCTCACAGTGGGCAGGGATATTCTTAAATGACACTATACTGATTGAGGTGATATTGTACAAATTTAATGATACATACACAATAAAAATTAAACATAAAACATAAAATAAACTGTGTTAAAATTACTCAGCACAAAGATACCTATATTCTCATACAATCATAAATACAAAAACATTCATGGATCCATGAGTACAATAAAAAATATATGAGTGCAATAAAAAATAAAAACATGAAAAAGTACAATATTAGATGGTTAAAAAATCATAGATACTATAAAAATCTCAGTGATATGAGATTACTAAATGAAACTGCTCCAATTAGGCAATGTAGGATAGCAGTCTAGGATAGCAATCTAAATGTCAGTCTGACAATATTGCACAGTAGGAAAAGTGGTTGTTTACGACCAATAAGAAATAGCTGATAAGCTAATGATATAAAATGTATATTAAACAGTGTGTAGTGTCTCCAGGTCTAGTGAAAAAATCCCTGATTCCAGGGTGTGAAATGATGCGCCAAGATCCTCAGGGGCGATCCAGCCCTGTGATGAGTTTATCCTGTGAGTAGAAGATGTGAAGGTATCCAAAAAGGTGATAAAAATATAAGTGTACCTTTGAAGTGTAAAAGATTGAAAAAATGCAACAAAAATGGTGTCCTTATAATGTGTCAAAAATAATGTTATTGTGATGAAAATGCAAGATCCAAAAAAATAAATAAAAATGAGTTTAAGTGAGAGAAAAAATGTTACAAATGATTCCAATGTAGTCAGGCCTAGATCACAGCAAAGTGAAAATAAGTGCTTGAAATGAAGAAGTGTTCGTTCTGATATCCTAAGTCCAAATAATAAAACACTAAAGATTCCCAGTGTACCTGTGGAATACAAAAAACATATAATGCAGTAACGCTAAAATATTCCTAAGCTAAATGAAATGAGGCTTACCATCAATAGCCAACGCGTTTCAGCCCTTCCTTGGGCCTTTTTCAAGACTGTATTTTAGAGTTACTGCACCATATATTTTTTGTATTCCACAGGTACACTGGGAATCTTTAGTGTTTTATTATTTGGACTTAGGATATCAGAACGAACACTTCTTCATTTCAAGCACTTATTTTCACTTTACTGTGATCTAGGCCTGACTACATTGGAATCATTTGTAACATTTTTTCTCTCACTTAAAGTCATTTTTATTTATTTTTTTGGATCTTGCATTTTCATCACAATAACATTATTTTTGCCACATCATAAGGACACCATTTTTGTTGCATTTTTGTTGCATTTTTTCAACCTTTTACACTTCAAAGGTACACTTATATTTTTATCACCTTTTTGGATACCTTCACATCTTCTACTCACAGGATAAACTCATCACAGGGCTGGATCGCCCCTGAGGATCTTGGCGCATCATTTCACACCCTGGAATCAGGGATTTTTTAACTACACCTGGAGACACTACACACTGTTTAATATACATTTTATATCATTAGCTTATCAGCTATTTCTTATTGGTCCTAAAAAACCACTTTTCCTACTGTGCAATATTGTCAGACTGACATTTAGATTGCTATCCTAGACTGCTATCCTACATTGCCTAATTGGAGCAGTTTCATTTAGTAATCTCATATCACTGAGATTTTTATAGTATCTATGATTTTTTAACCATCTAATATTGTACTTTTTTCATGTTTTTATTTTTTATTGCACTCATATATTTTTTATTTTACTCATGGATCCATGAATGTTTTTGTATTTATGATTGTATGAGAATATAGGTATCTTTGTGCTGAGTAATTTTAACACAGTTTATTTTATGTTTTATGTTTAATTTTTATTGTGTATGTATCATTAAATTTGTACGATATCACCTCAATCAGTATAGTGTCATTTAAGAATATCCCTGCCCACTGTGAGGCGCTCCCTAGATTTCTACATATACCGTTTTTGAATTTGAAGACAAACTAGGTGTCTTGCTCTTTCTGGGGAGCTAGTAAGATATAGAGGAGGCGCTGTGAGAAACCCAACGTATTCTGGATCTTGTTCTTCAGAAAGTGTGTATATAACAAGATGTGCAACAGTTGATAATGGAAGTAAATTGGAAAGTGTCTTATTGTAAAAGTTTATTTTGACTTGAGTATCCCTTTAAGGCTTCTGAAATACTGATCGTTGGCCTCATGTGTTAGGACGTCGGCCATCACTCCTTTACACAAAATGTTCTCTGTCAGCTTCCTTGCTTATTAATTCATTGTAACAACTAGATTTTTTAACATGTTATAATTAGAATCCAAGAGTGGAAATATCTCACTCTCCTCCCACCCATCCCTCGGGTGAGATATGAAAATTGAGAATATGTAGTAGATGTAAAAACTCACAAGGGAATAAACAAAATGCCTGTGGCCCCAAAAGTGCATTTAGAACTCCGTATTCAGTACAAAATGCAGAATTATTCTTTGCAACATTATGAATGGTAGATACATGAAACAAGTTTGCATTAAAAAAATGGTCTGAGAATCCCAATTCTTTGCACAGTTATTTCTCCACCATGAAAATTCTTATATATGGAAGGTTCTGACTAGTTACTTTTATTACTGGAATGTGCATGAACAAGTGGCCTGAACCTGATAGACTAATGCATTTTATAGAAACTCTACCCATATTATTAGACTTGCAAGGATTAATACAAATATTTGTTTTCCATTAAAAAGTGTGACTCTCTCTCTCTTTTTCTTTTTATTTTTTAGTTCTGATATACAACTCATTTATGTTATATTCGAGAACAGAGTTAGGCTATCTATCTAGTCCATACAAAAATAAAATCCCTTGTTAACCCCTTGCGATTCTCAGACGTACCATTGTGTCACAAATATGCCAAGTCTTAAATGGATACTACACCTAAAATTTCTCTTTCATGATTCAGATAGAGCATGGCATTTTAAGCAACTTATTAATTTACTCCTATTATCACATTTTCTTCGTTCTCTTGCTATATTTATTTGAAAAGGTATAAATCTATGCTTTTGAGCCAGCCCATTTTTGGTTCAGTACCCTTGATAGTGTTTGTTGATTGGTGTTGCTACAGTGTTTGGATAAAGTGTTTCTCTCACACACACAATAAATAAAAAAAATAAAAAATTAACTACTTAATAACAGCCCTGACACTGTGATCATTATAGTGATATGTGGTGATCAGGGCTGATTTTTTTTTTTTTTATAGTTAACAATTTTAATAAATTAAATATTTAATTAACCTTTATTTAGTGTAAGGTAAGGCTTTGGGGTTTTAGGTTACTGTGATTATTTCAGGCAGCATTGTGATCTCTGTTGATCAGTGCTTAAAATAATAAAAAAACAATATCTTAAATATTTAACAAGATGTTATTTAGTATGAGGGTAAAGATTTGGGATTTTAGGGTAATGTTAACACCTTGATCACAGATCATTCATTATGATTAATACAGCCAGAACTGTAATCTGTGGTCATCAAGGCTGATTTTTTTAATTTATTTTTTTAGTTAATTATTTAATAATTATTGTAATAATACCTTAAATAGTTACTAATACTTTATTTAGTGTTAGGGCAAAGGTTTGGGGTTTTACAGTAATGTTAACCCATTGATCACATAACCTTCACTGTGGTCAATTGCGATCAAGCCAGACTTTTAAAAAATATGCTTTAACATTATTTGTCCCTTTTTTTTGTAATATTTAAGTGGGGGTATTTTGAGGGTTTTGGGTGGGTTGGATTAGAGTTATAGTTTGAACCTGGTAAAGGTTTACTGAAAGGGAGAAAATCATTTAACAAAGGTTGTACATATTTACACTTAGAAATAGAAAAAAATAAAGTATTATAAAAAATAAGCTTTGCCAGTAAAAATACTGATAGATGCAATGAGCATTTGAACCTGATGCAGTGAGCATTAGTAGAATATACCTAAGAGCAAAAGAGCATAGTATGATAAATATAGCTGATACTGCAGTATTTGATTTGGTTTAAAATTAAAGGGATATGAAACAGTCTGATTCATTTTAGAATTAAAAAAGCACTAAGCAGTGGCTTATACTTAATATAAATCACTGCAATATGCATTATTCGTCATTTTAAATGGATTTTACATTGAATTTCTTTTTTTAAACTTCATATCTGCATTGTTCATTACTTCCAGTCAGTCCTGCAAGGAGGCTGTGATCTCTACAGGAAGGCATTTACAGCTTGATGTCATAAAACTTCTAGAGTAATATGAGCTGGTTTAATATTAAGTGATAATTTGGTAAATAGGGAGTCCCATGCTCAGAATAGGCAGAATGCAACCAAATGTTTTACGTATGTCTCCCCCTTCTCTGGCTCCAGGCAGTGGCTACACTGAGAATTTCTAAAAATAAAAAATTGTTTTTTTTTTTTTTCCTTTTTATGTTTACTTTGATTTAACAGATTTGTTTTTATTAAGGAGCATTGCTTAATAGTTTTACTTTACATTTTGTTCTCAGGCAAATAATGTTTAATATGTTCAATGTTGGTTTTCCAAATGCCAGTACAATGTCCTATCCTAACAGAAGGAGTATGTAACTTGTAATTCTATCTAATGATGGTAAAAAAAAAATATTTCTACACAACTTAGTCAGTACCTTGTATCACTAAAGCCACAAACACACAGATCAATTATGTGACAGTTTAGTTTAATTAAAACCATTTGATAAACTTCATTATATATTTAGAGGAAACAAATGTTTCCTTCATGTTAATGTATAGTCTGATGTCACATGGGTATAAATGCACACACCAATCTCTGGCCCTAAGTTTGCAGAAGTGTACACTAGGCTACTCTGTGCATCTGTGTAAATTACAGTGTCCTGATAAAACAGAATAACTTGTATGCCTGTGATTAACAGATTGTTAAAATCCAGTATGAAGAAAGTTTGCACTGCAGAGAAAAAGTAAATTTAAATATAAATTGAAAGTGCTCATTGTGCATGTTGCACTGTTTGTGTTTTAAGGATCACTACCTAAACTACTATATCTCGTATGGCATCGTAAATCGCTTGCTACATAAATACTGAAGAGACATCAATATCCTATTGTCCAGCAATGAGTGTGATATAAAAACACATTTATTACCATTATCATTTATTTGTATAGCGCTGCAAAATTGTGTATTGATGATCTACCAAGATCGCATATTATCTACTAACAATATTACAGCAAGGCACTCTACCTCATCTTCATGCACCAATACTACAAAGAAAAGTCAATGTGCACCTTACAAACACAGAATGCTGTCACGTTGCAATAACATCCCATCATATTGTTGATCACCTTTTGCAATGTGCTCCAGTACAGCTTTATTTCTTGCAAGAGTAACACACACAAAAACAACACACACAGAAATTGATTGTACACTGAAATCTGCAGCACTTAGAACTGACAAAGCAAACACATTATATTGCATGTACGTATATTGATCACTTTATTCATCTAAATAAGGGTAAAATGTGATATATCAATCGACATTTCATTGTAAACAATTAGTTAAAAATCCCCACAATAACATAAATTATGCTTACCTGATCATTTCATTTCCATCGATGGGAGGAGAGTCCACTGCTACTTGTGGGAATTAAGAACCTGGCCAACAGGAGGAGGCAAAGACATCCCAGCCAAAGGCTTAAATACCTCCCCCACTCCCCTCATCCCCCAGTCATTCTGCCAAGGGAACAAGGAACAGTAGGGTATAAATGGTGCCAGAAGATTAATATAAATTTTGGTCCACCCACTGGAGAAATGGGCGGGTGCAGTGGACTCTCCTCCCATAGATGGAAATTAAATTATCAGGTAAGCATAATTTATGTTTTCCATCTTAATGGGAGGAGAGTCCACTGCTTTATTCATTACTTATGGGAACAAATACCCAGGCTCTAGAGGACACTGAATGAAAAAAACAGGAGGGTAAAAGGAGGCGGACCCTTTACTGATTGCCAAAGCAATAACGACAAATTTATAAAACTTTGCAAAAGTATGTAAGGAAGACCAAGTGGCCACCTTACAATTCTGCTCCATAGAGGCCTCATTCTTAAAGGCCCAAGAAGAGGCCACAGCTCTAGTCGAATGAGCCGTAATCCTCTGAGGAAGCTTGTGTCCCGCTGTCTCATATGCCAGACAGAAATAACCTCTCCTTCGAAGAAGAAGGGTTGGGACACAAAGAAGAAACCACTATTTCCTGATTGATGTTACGACTCAACACTACCTTGGGGAAGGAATCCCAATCTAGTGCAAAGAGCAGCCTTATCGGCATGAAAAATCAAGCAGGGAGGCTCACATATCAAGGCCGCCAGCTCAGAGACTCTGCATGCCAATGCAATAGCCAGTAGTAACAGGACTTTCCATGAAAGAACCTTAATGTCAAAAGCATGCATAGGCTCAAACGGAGCCCTCTGCAAAACTTTAAGAACCAAGTTTAAGCTAAAAGGAGGAGCTGGATTCCTGTAGAAAGGTCTGATCCTAACCAGAGCCTGAATAAAGGACTAAATGTCGGGAAGCTCTGCAAGCTTCCTATGCAACAGTACAGATAAAGCCGAAATCTGTCCCATTAGGGAACTGGCAGAAAGACCTTTATCCAGACCGTCCTGGAGAAAAGTCAAGATCCTCCTGGATACCCTGACCTTATGCCAGGACTATCCTCATTCCTCACACCAGGACAAGTAGGTCTTCCACACCTTGTGGTAGATGCGACGAGTGACCTGCTTCCAGGCCTGAACAAGAGTGTCAATCACTTTTACAGAAAATCCTCTCTTAGCTAAGACTAGTCGTTCAATCTCCATGCAGTCAGCCTCAGAGAATCAAGATTTTGATGTAGAAAGGGACCTTGAACCAGCAGATTCCTGCGACAAGGTAACTTCCACGGCGGAGATGACGACATCGCCACCAGATCCGCAAACCACATCCTCCATGGCCACGACGGAGCAATCAAAATAGCCGAAGCTTGCTCCTGCTTGATGCGTGCCACTATCCGGGGTAGAAGAGGTAACAATGGAAATATGTATATCAGGTTGAAGTTCCAGGTAACCACCAAGGCATCTATCAGCTCTGCCTGGGGAGCCCTGGATGGCGACCCATATCTGGGTAGCTTGCAATTAAGTTTGAATGCCATGTGATCCATCTCTGGGGTCCCCCATTTGGTGCAGATCTCCGCGAACATCTTGGGATGGAGGAACAATTTCCCTGGATAAAACGTCTGTATGCTCAGAAAATCTGCTTCCCAGTTGTCCACACCCAGAAATGTGGATCGCTGATAGCGAACAATTGTGAGTCTCCACCCACTCCAGAATCCAAGATACTTCCCTCATGGATAGGAAGCTTCTCGTCCCTCCCCTTGATGGTTTATGTAAGCCACCAAGGTAATGTTGTCCGACTGGAATCTGATGAATCGGGATGACCCCAGAAGAAGCCAAGCCCTCAGAGCATTGAATATAGCTCGAAGTTCTAAAACATTTATAGGTAGACTCGACTCCTCTCAAATCCATCTGCCCTGTGCCCTTTTGGCAAACAGCTCCCCATCCTTATAGACATGCATCTCTGGTTACAATCTCCCAGGATGGTTTCAAAAAGGATGTCCCCTGAGACAACTGACCCAGTCAGTCCACCAAGATTGGGACTCCCTTACCGGAATGCTTAGAGATACCTGTTGAGAAATCTGAATGATCATCGTTCCATTGTCTCAACATGCACAGCTGAGGAGACCTGAGATGGAACCTGGTGAAAATAATGACATCTATGCTTGATACCATGAGCCCGATCACCTCCATACACCTGGCCACAGATGTCCTGGAAGATGTCTGGAGAGCTAGACAGTTGGACACAAGCTTGCAATGTCTCTGATTTGTCAAAAATATCTTCATGACTGAAAAATCAGAAAAACCAGAAATTCCACCCTGTTGCAGGCGACCAATGAACTCTTTCCATTGTTTATCTTCCAACCGTGGGACCGAAAAAGGAGGAGAATTGCTCTTGAATGATCCTCTGCAAGACTGTAGGATGGAGCCTGAACCAGGATATCATCCAGGTAAGGAGCCACTGCAATTCCTCTGGCTCTCGCTACGGCAAGAAGAGCTCCCAGAACCTTTGGAAAGACTCTTGGGGCAGTAGCCAGACCAAATGGAAGGGCCACAAACTGAAAGTGCTGGTCCAGGAAGGTGAACCTTAGAAACCTAAAGTGATCATTGTGGATTGGAACATGAAGGTAAGCATCCTTCAGGTCTATAGTCGTCATGAATTGCCCTTCTTCTGAAACATCCAGCGGAGCCGAAGACCCATGAGATAAATAGCAGTGCTGTACCTTCCGCTTGCGATTAGAAGAACAACGCATTAAAAGCCGCAGAAAATGCGATCTGTAATTGATCGGCAAAGTATGTAGGCCAAAGGGCTCCTCCTGCAGGAGGATTAGTAGTGCCCTGGGGAACTGCTTGTGTAATCGGAGATGATTGCAGGGAATGCACCTCGCTGGGCAGAGAACCCTTGTACTAAATACTTTATTCTTTTTGGAAATAGAAATATTGTCAAAGCATGTAGAACAGAGCTGTGTTGGCGGTTCAACAGGAACCTCCTCACAATACACAAAGTTAATAGGTTTAGATAAAGAGGGAGTATCCTCTAACATATTGGAGTCCTCCATAGCTTGCACCTATATTACGGACTTGATCAAAAATAAATGGCACCTTTATATCCCAATGGCCGGGACACTCACCACCTCCTATGACCCGGACTACAGGAAACAGCTCTTGTCTCCTTCGAACGCAAGTCGAGAAAGAGCAAGTTGTAGGCCACACCCGGTCACATGGAGTGCCATGAAGGACCATCCCTGCACTCGAGAGAGGGGCGCGCCAAAAAAGCCTGCCTCAATTGTTCTCTATGAACTGTGTTCCACACTGACAGAGCCTCATCTCACACAAATACAGTAGAAAAAAAAAAAAAAACAACAACAATATTATGCATATCAATATCGCCCCTGTTCAACAGCCCCCTTCCGAGGGTATTACCTAATATTCTATAAATATCAAAGGAGCCACACTGTGACCCTGTCTTCATATGATATCATATTATATATATATATATATATATATATATATATATATATATATATATATATATATATATATATATATATATATATATATATATATATATATGAAACAATTTTACCAGAATCAACGCTCCTGACATGGACTTGAGAGAAGAAAAGCAGGCAGCAAAACTCGTCAACGCTGATTGCTAATGGAGCTGTTAAACTGAGTCGGGATGGGCTCGCAGAAAGACTCTGCCTGCATCTCCAGACTTTAACATTCACCCAAGCTCTCACCGAGAGGCTGACAGGACAACTTAAAACTCCAGTCCAGAGATGGTGTAAACATCTCGGGCTGTTCTTCCCTCCAGATAGATCCGTAACATCATGTGACAAAAGCGGACCTGAAATTGAACTATTTGCACAATACTACTTGATTGAGGACTATACATTGTGAACTCCCTTATTGGCTATCATATAACAATCCATATTTTCATTGGTTGATACATATATTAACACAAAACCATTTGACATTAAAATCAACTTTGGAAATTCAACTTTGTAATTACAGTGGGGCAAAAAAAGTATTTAGTCAGCCACCAATTGTGCAAGTTCTCCCGGATGAGAGAGGCCTGTAATTTTCATCATAGGTATACCTCAACTATGAGAGACAAAATGTGGAAAAGAATCCAGACAATCACATTGTCTGATTTGGAAATAATTTATTTTCAAATTATAGTGGAAAATAAGTATTTGGTCAATATCAAAAGTTAATCTCAATACTTTGTTATATATCCTTTGTTGGCAATGACAGAGGTCAAATGTTTTCTGTAAGTCTTCACAAGGTTGTCACACAATGTTGCAGGCATGTTGGCCCATTCCTGCATGCAGATCTCCTCTAGAGCAGTGATGTTTTGGGGCTGTCGCTGGGCAACACAGACTTTCAACTCCCTCCAAAGGTTTGGGAGATCTGTAGACTGGCTAGGCCACTCCAGGACCTTGAAATGCTTCTTACGAAGCCACTCCTTTGTTGCCTGGGCGGTGTGTTTGGGATCATTGTCATGCTGAAAGACCCAGCCACGTTTCATCTTCAATGCCCTTGCATTCATTCTTTCATGTTCCCTTTGCAGAGAAACAGCCACAAAGCATGATGTTGCCACCCCCATGCTTCACAGTAGGTATGGTGTTCTTTGGTTGCAACTCAGCATTATCTCTCCTCCAAACACGACGAGTTGTGTTTCTACCAAACATTTCTACTTTGGTTTCATCTGACCATATGACATTCTCCCAATCCACTTCTGGATCATCCAAATGCTCTCTAGCATACTTCAGACGGGCCCGGACATGTACTGGCATAAGCAGGGGGACACATCTGGCACTGCAGGATCTGAGTCCCTGGCAGCGTAGTGTATTACTGATGGTAACCTTTGTTACGTTGGTCCCAGCTCTCTGCAGGTCATTCACTAGGTCCCCCCGTGTTGTTCTGGGATGTTTGCTCACCGTTCTTGTGATCATTTTGACCCCACGGGGTGAGATCTTGCGTGGAGCCCCAGATCGAGGGAGATTATCAGTGGTTATGTATGTCTTCCATTTTCTAATTATTGCTCCCACAGTTGATTTCTTCACCCCAAGCTGCTTCCTCTTGCAGATTCAGTCTTCCCAGCCTGGTGCAGGTCTACAATTTTGTTTCTGGTGTCCTTCGACAGCTCTTTGGTCTTCACCATAGTGGAGTTTGGAGTGTGACTGTTTGAGGCTGTGAGCAGCTGTCCTTTATACTGATAACAAGTTCAAACAGGTGCCATTAATACAGGTGATGAGTGGAGGACAGAGGAGCCTCTTAAAGAAGAAGATACAGGTCTGTGAGAGCCAGAAATCTTGCTTGCTTGTAGGTGACCAAATACTTATTTTCCACCATAATATGCAAATAAATTCTTTCCAAATCAGGCAATGTGATTGTCTGGATTTGTTTCCACATTTTTTCTCTCATAGTTGAGGTATACCTATGATGAAAATTACAGGCCTCTCTCATCTTCTAAAGTGGGAGAACTTGCACAATTGGTTGCTGACTAAATACTTTTTTTGCCCCACTGTATGTATACATTTGGTTAGGGATGAATATGAGTTATATCAGATGTTTGTGAGTCCAATTTCCTGTTTAACACAGGAAGTTGGAACATAGAACACCTGTAGTTAGGTATCACCCTGCCCTAGGCGTAACTTTCACATTTTGACGTGATGGTGGGAGAAAGTTCCAAAGTTCCAACGTATGTTTCGCTGACCAACATGCAGCTTTGTTATCTGGTATTGCGGTTAACTCTGGACAGTAATTACTTATTGTTTTCCTGTTGGATCCCTGTATTCTATGGTGTATACTTAGCATTTGTGACGTTTTTTAAGATTTTTAATAAATATTTATTTTTACCTGGTTCATTGTGGGATACTGTTTACCTACCAGTATAAAGTAGGTGTGCGCATCAGATAGAGCTTGTATGAGCTCCAACAAATGTAAGTAACCATTTGTCCTATCTCAATAGAATATCCAGTGGGTTAACAGCATTACACTATTTCTGTGTTTTCTCACATTCCATGTGTGGACTAACTGAAGACTCAAGTCCCAGGGAAATTTCCTTCAGGAAACGGATATATCCTTCCATTTCTAATTGAACTTTTGAGTAATACTATAGTTCACATTTATTTTCATTTTGTTTCACTTTGTGAATTGTTTGTACATTTATTTTTTTATGAAGCAAAGAATGTTACTATAGAAATGACTGTGAATGAAAAAGTGTTACATTTGTAATACTTAAAGGGACATTCAAAAAGTTTTTGATGAAAGTATTAAGCAATAGTTTGTAATTTGTATACAATTTTTCAAATGTATACCAATTAAATGTAAAATCTTGTTAAGAAGATATGTTTATTAAAAACTTATGTACCTTCCACTGCCCATTAATTTTGCAGATTCAGTTCCCAATAACCGTCCTGGTAATACTACCGAGATGGGAGTCTGAACATGCGCATTACTGACAGCATCTACCTACGAACCGATTTTGCAAACTTGCACCAGCTGCTAGCTGTTAATCAAAACCTGATATGGCCCTTCGCTCAAGTGCTTACGTGCTCACTCACAAAAGATCCATCAGCATTGGTTGCTATAGCAACAGTTAAAGCGTCCTGAACAGCTACTCTTAAATCATCCTGCACAGCTAATCTGTTAATGTACTTATGCATATTATTTTACTTAAATTCAATATCTATGGATGTCTTGTTTTACTATTATTCTTTCTCCAGAACAGTGGCAAAACTGACACACTAGCAGGGATGGTTAAGGGAAACCAGTTCCTCTGCTTGTGTATCAGTCAGCGATCCATAGTTCTACTGTCATTGTGCTATAGGGTGCGCACTCCCATGGAACCCTATGCTGACTGTACATGTAAACTGTAGGGGGAAATAAAACACCCACTTCTGGGGCATTTTGAGATACATTGTTTTGGGACTAATTTAGCTACTTTGAAGTCATCATTTTTTATATTTAAAAATACATTTTTATTGTACAAACAGTATATTTAATTAATATTGTAAAATTATGAGTGTTTATTATGGACCTTTAAAACTTAGGTTTAAACAATGAGAAAAAAAGTTTGTATATATGTTTGTTTTTAACCTGCCACCATAACCACTATATATATATATATATATATATATACATACATATATATACATACATATATATATATATATATATATATATATATATATATATATATATATATATATCACTCACTGATCATTTGTAAGTAAAATTTAGCTTTTAATAATACAAAAAGTTAAAATCTTGGGAAAAAACATAATTTATGCTCACCTGATAAATTTATTTCTCTTGTAGTGTATCCAGTCCACGGATCATCCATTACTTGTGGGATATTCTCCTTCCCAACAGGAAGTTGCAAGAGGATCACCCACAGCAGAGCTGCTATATAGCTCCTCCCCTCACTGCCATATCCAGTCATTCGACCGAAACAAGCCGAGAAAGGAGAAACCATAGGGTGCAGTGGTGACTGTAGTTTAATTAAAATTTAGACCTGCCTGAAAAGGACAGGGCGGGCCGTGGACTGGATACACTACAAGAGAAATAAATTTATCAGGTAAGCATAAATTATGTTTTCTCTTGTTAAGTGTATCCAGTCCACGGATCATCCATTACTTGTGGGATACCAATACCAAAGCTAAAGTACACGGATGATGGGAGGGACAAGGCAGGAACTTAAACGGAAGGAACCACAGCCTGTAGAACCTTTCTCCCAAAAACAGCCTCTGAAGAAGCAAAAGTATCAAATTTGTAAAATTTGGAAAACGTATGAAGTGAAGACCAAGTTGCAGCCTTGCAAATCTGTTCAACAGAGGCCTCATTTTTAAAGGCCCAGGTGGTAGCCACAGCTCTAGTAGAATGAGCTGTAATCCTTTCAGGAGGCTGCTGTCCAGCAGTCTCATAGGCTAAACAGATTATACTCCGAAGCCAAAAAGAAAGAGAGGTTGCCGAGGCCTTTTGACCTTTCCTCTGTCCAGAGTAAACAACAGATACAGCACCCACTACTACTCACTAGTGCACGGAGAGGGCTGACCAAGCCCAGATAATTCAAATAAAGAAAGATAATCTCCAGCAGTGAGCAAAGTGACTTTTATTTTCAAACAAAGGTCAAATACAGCAACGTCACTTTGCTCACTGCTGGAGATTATCTTTCTTTATCAGAGTAAACAACAAACAGGTTAGATGTTTGGCGAAAATCTTCAGTAGCCTGAAGAAGGATTAGAACATAATGATGGAACAACAATCTCTTGATTGATATTATTGTTAAAAACCACCTTAGGTAAAAACCCAGGTTTTGTACGCAGAACAACTATCTGAATGAAAGATCAGATAAGGAGAATCACAATGTAAGGCAGATAACTCCGAGACTCTTCGAGCCAAGGAAATAGCCATCAGAAAAAGAACTTTCCATGAAAGAAGTTTGATATCAATTGAATGAAGGGGTTCAAACAGAACCCCTTGAAGAACTTTAAGAACCAAGTTTAAGCTCCATGGAGGAGCAACAGGTTTAAACACAGGCTTAATTCTAACTAAAGCCTGACAAAATTGGAACTTCTGCCAGACGCTTGTGTAAAAGAATAGACAGAGCAGAAATCTGTCCCTTTAAAGAACTAGCTGATAATCCTTTGTCCAAACCCTCTTGGAGGAAGGACAATATCCTAGAAATCCTAACCCTACTCCATGAGTAATTCTTGGATTCACACCAATGAAGATATTTACTCCATATCTTGTGGTAAATTTTCCTGGTGACAGGCTTTCGTGTCTGTATTAAGGTATCAATTACTGACTCGGAGAAGCCACACTTTGATAGGATCAAGCGTTCAATCTCCATGCAGTCAGTCTCCATGGTGGAAAGGATGACATGTCCACTAGGTCTGCATACCAGGTCCTGCGTGGCCACGCAGGCGCTATCAATATCACTGATGCTCTCTCCTGTTTGATTTTGGCAATCAGACGAGGGAGCAGAGGAAACGGTGGAAACACATAAGCCAGGTTGAAGAACCAAGGTGCTGCTAGAGCATCTATCAGTGCCGCTTCTGGGTCCCTGGACCTGGATCCGTAACAAGGAAGCTTGGCGTTCTGGTGAGACGCCATGAGATCCAATTCTGGTTGCCCCAACGGAGAACCAATTGAGCAAACACCTCCGGATGGAGTTCCCATTCCCCCGGATGAAAAGTCTGACGACTTAGAAAATCCGCCTCCCAGTTCTCTACACCTGGGATATGGATCGCTGACAGGTGGCAAGAGTGAGTCTCTGCCCAGCGAATTATCTTGGAGACTTCTGACATCGCTAGGGAACTCCTGGTTCCCCCTTGATGGTTGATATAAGCCACAGTCGTGATGTTGTCCGACTGAAATCTGATGAACCTCAGTGTTGCTAGCTGAGGCCAAGCTAGAAGAGCATTGAATATTGCTCTTAACTCCAGAATATGTATTGGGAGGAGTTTCTCCTCCTGAGTCCATGAACCCTGAGCCTTCAGGGAGTTCCAGACTGCACCCCAACCTAGAAGGCTGGCATCTGTTGTTACAATTGTCCAATCTGGTCTGCGAAAAGGTCATACCCTTGGACAGATGGGCTCAAAATAACCACCAGAGAAGAGAATCTCTGGTTTCCTGATCCAGATTTAGTAGAGGGGACAAATCTGTGTAATCCCCATTCCACTGACTGAGCATGCATAATTGCATAATTGCAGCGGTCTGAGATGCAGGCGCGCAAATGGCACTATGTCCATCGCCGCTAACATTAAGCCGATTACTTCCATGCACTGAGCCACCGTGGGGCGCAGAATGGAGTGAAGAACACGGCAAGCATTTAGAAGTTTTGATAACCTGGACTCCGTCAGGTAAATTTTAATTTCTACAGAATCTATTAGAGTCCCTAGGAAGGAAACCCTTGTGAGAGGAGATAGAGAACTATTTTCTTCGTTCACTTTCCACCCATGCGACCTCAGGAATGCCAGAACTATCTCTGTATGAGATTTGGCAATTTGAAAGCTTGATGCCTGTATCAGGATGTCGTCCAGGTAAGGAGCCACCGCTATGCCTCGCGGTCTTAGGACCGCCAGAAGTGAGCCCGGAACCTTTGTAAAAATTCTTGTGGCTGTAGCCAACCCAAATGGAAGAGCTACAAATTGGTAATGCATGTCTAGAAAGGCAAACCTCAGGAACTGATGATGATTCTTGTGAATTGGAATGTGAAGGTAGGCATCCTTTAAGTCCACTGTGGTCATGTACTGACCCTCTTGGATCATGGGTAAAATGGTTTGAATAGTTTCCATCTTGAATGACGGAACTCTGCGGAATTTGTTTAGGTTCTTTAAATCCAAAATTGGTCTGAAGGTTCCCTCTTTTTTTGGAACCACAAACAGATTTGAATAAAACCCCTGTCCTTGTTCCGTCCGCAGAACTGGATGGATCACTCCCATTACAAGGAGATCTTGTACGCAACTGAGGAATGCCTCTTTCTTTATCTGGTTTGCAGATAATCTTGAACGGTGAAATCTCCCTTGTGGAGGAGAAGCTTTGAAGTCCAGAAGATATCCCTGAGATATGATCTACAACGCCCAGGGATCCTGAACATCTCTTGCCCACGCCTGGGCGAAGAGAGAGAGTCTGCCCCCTACTAGATCCATTGTCGGATAGGGGGCCGCTCCTTCATGCTGTCTTAGAGGCAGCAGCAGGCTTTCTGGCCTGCTTGCCCTTGTTCCAGGACTGGTTAGATTTCCAGGCCTGCTTGGATTGAGCAAAAGTTCCCTCTTGTTTTGAAGCAGAGGAAGTTGATGCTGCACCTGCCTTGAAATTTCGAAAGGCACAAAAATTAGACTGTTTGGCCTTCGATTTGGCCCTGTCCTGAGGAAGGGTATGACCCTTACCTCCAGTAATGTCAGCAATAATTTCTTTCAAACCAGGCCTGAATAAGGTCTGCCCCTTGAAAGGAATGTTGAGTAACTTTGAAGTCACATCAGCTGACCAGGATTTGAGCCATAGCGCCCTACGCGCCTGGATGGCGAATCCGGAATTCTTAGCCGTTAGTTTAGTCAAATGAACAATGGCATCAGAAACAAATGAGTTAGCTAGCTTAAGAGTTCTACGCTTGTCAACAATTTCAGTCAATGGAGCTGTATGGATGGCCTCTTCCAGGGCCTCAAACCAGAATGCCGCCGCAGCAGTGACAGACACAATGCATGCAAAGGGCTGTAAAATAAAACCTTGTTGAATAAACATTTTCTTAAGGTAACCCTCTAATTTTTTATCCATTGGATCTGAAAAAGCACAACTGTCCTCAACCGGGATAGTGGTACGCTTTGCTAAAGTAGAAACTGCTCCCTCCACCTTAGGGACTGTCTGCCATAAGTCCCGTGTAGTGGCATCTATTGGAAACATTTTTCTAAATATAGGAGGTGGGGAAAAGGGCACACCGGGCCTATCCCACTCCTTACTAATAATTTATGTAAGCCTTTTAGGTATTGGAAAAACATCAGTACTCACTGGCACAGCATAGTATTTATCCAGCCTACACAATTTCTCTGGCACTGCAATTGTGTCACAGTCATTCAGAGCAGCTAATACCTCCCCAAGCAATACACAGAGGTTCTCAAGCTTAAATTTAAAATTAGAAATCTCTGAATCAGATCTCCCCGATTCAGAGACGTCACCCACAGACTGAAGCTCTCCGTCCTCAGGTTCTGCATATTGTGACGCAGTATCAGACATGGCTCTAACAGCATCTAAGCGCTCTGTATCTCGTCTAACCCCAGAGCTATCGCGCTTGCCTCTCAATTCAGGCAATCTGGATAATACCTCTGACAGGGTATTATTCATGATTGCAGCCATGTCCTGCAAAGTAATCGCTATGGGCGTCCCTGATGTACTTGGCGCCATATTAGCGTGCGTCCCTTGAGCGGGAGGCGAAGGGTCCGACACGTGGGGAGAGTTAGTCGGCATAACTTCCCCCTCGACAGACCCCTCTGGTGACAATTCTTTTATAGATAAAGACTGATCTTTACTGTTTAAGGTGAAATCAATACATTTAGTACACATTCTCCTATGGGGCTCCACTATGGCTTTTAAACATAATAAACAAGTATCCTCTGTTTCAGACATGTTTGTACACACTAGCAATGAGACTAGCAAGCTTGGAAAACACTTTAAAGCAAGTTAACAAGCAATATAAAAAACGTTACTGTGCCTTTAAGAGAAACAAATTTTGACAAAATTTGAAATAACAGTGAAAACACATAATTTATGTAAGAACTTACCTGATAAATTCATTTCTTTGATATTAGCAAGAGTCCATGAGCTAGTGACGTATGGGATATACATTCCTACCAGGAGGGGCAAAGTTTCCCAAACCTTAAAATGCCTATAAATACACCCCTCACCACACCCAGAATTCAGTTTAACGAATAGCCAAGAAGTGGGGTGATAAGAAAGGAGCGAAAGCATAAAAAAAATAAGGAATTGGAATAATTGTGCTTTATACAAAAAAATCATAACCACCACAAAAAAGGGTGGGCCTCATGGACTATTGCTAATATTGAAGAAATGAATTTATCAGGTAAGTTCTTACATAAATGATGTTTTCTTTCATGTAATTAGCAAGAGTCCATGAGCTAGTGACGTATGGGATAATAAATACCCAAGATGTGGAACTTCCACGCAAGAGTCACTAGAGAGGGAGGGATAAAAATAAAGACAGCCAATTCCGCTGAAAAATGAATCCACTACCCAAATCAAAAAAGTTTCAAGTTTTATAATGAAAAAACTGAAATTATAAGTAGAAGAATCAAACTGAGACAGCTGCCTGAAGTACCATTCTACCAAAACTGCTTCTAAAGAAGAGAAAACGTCAAAATGGTAGAACATAGTAAAAGTATGCAAAGAAGACCAAGTCATTGCTTTGCAAATCTGATCAACAGAAGCTCATTCTTTAAAAAGCCCAGGAAGTAGAAACTTACCTAGTAGAATGAGCCGTAATCCTCCGAGGCGGGAATCCACCCGACTCAAAATAAGCATGATGAATCAAAAGTTTAAGCAAGATGCCAAATAAATGGCAGAAGCTTTTTGACCTTCCTAAAACCAGAAAAGATAAAAAATAGACTAGAAGTCTATCTGAAATCTGAATAGCTTCAACATAGAAAGTAAGAATCTCACCAAAGAAGTCTTAGGAAAAGAATAATTCCTCCCTAATGTTTGTTAGAATTTACAACTTTAGGTAAGAATTGAAATGAGGACAGCAAAAACCACCTTTTCCTGATGAAAAAAATCAGAAAAAAGAGATTCACAAGAAAGAACAGATAATTCAAAAGCTGTTCTAGCTGAAGAGATGTCCAAAAAGAACAATACTTTCCATGAAAGAAATTAATGTCCAGAGCAAGCATATGCTCAAATAGAAGAGCCTGAAAAACCTTCAGAACCCAAATAAGACTCCAAGAAGGAGAAATTGGCTTAATGACAGGTTTGATACGAATCAAAACCTGAAAAAAATCATGAATATCAGGAAGTAACACTGCCTTATCCTGATGAAAAATCAGAAAAAGATATTCACAAAAAAGAGCAGATAACTCAAAAATTCTTCTAGCAGAAGAAATAACCAAAAGGAACAATACTTTTCCAAGAAAGTAATTTAATGTTCAGAAAATGCATAGTTTCAAAACGGAGGAGCCTGTAAAGCCCTCAGCACCAAATTGAGACTCCAAAGAGGAGAGATTGAATTAATGACAGGCTTGATACGGACCAAGCCTGAACAAAACAATGAATATCAGGATGATTAGCAATCTTTCTGTGAAAAAAGAACAGAAAGAGTAGAGATTTGTCCTAACAAGAACTGCAGACAAAACCATATCCAAACCAACCTGAAAAAAATAATAAAATTCTATGAATTTTAAAAGAATGCCAAGAAAAGTAGGTCTTTCAGACTCAATAATAAATCTTTCTAGAGACAGATTTACGAGCCTGAAACCAAGCGTTCAATCTCCATCCCTTCAAATTTAATGATTTGAGATCCTGATGGAAAAAATGGGCCTTGAGAAAGAAGGTCTGGTTTAAACGGAAGAGTTCAAGGTTGGCAACTGACCATCCGAATGAAATCCGCATACCAAAACCTGAGAGGCCATGCTGGAGCCACCAGCATAACAAACAAATACTCCATAAGAATTTTGGAAATCACCTTGGAAGAAGAACTAGAGGCGGATAGAAATAGGCAAAAAGATAATTTCCAAAGAAATGTCAATGCATACACTACTTTCGCCTGAGGATCCCAGGACCTGAATAGGCCCCTGGGAAGTTCTTTATTCAGATGGGATGCCAACAGATCTATTTCTAGAAATGCTCACATCTGAAAAATTGAAAAACATATCTGGGTATGAGAGACCATTCTCCCGGATGTAAAGCTTGATTAACAGAGATAATCCGCTTCCCAAATATCTATACCTGGGAAAAAAGCCACAAAATTTAGATAGAAGCTGGATTTAGCCTAAGCTAATATCCGAGACACTTCTGTCACAGCCTAAGGAATGATAGTCCTACCCTGATGATTGACATACACCATAGTTGTGATATTGTCTGAAAAACAATAAACGACTCTTCCTCAAAAAGAAACTAACTGAAAAACTCTGAGAAAACACGGAGTTCTAAAATATCAAATGGTAATCTCGTCTCCTGAGATTTCCAAACCCCTTGTGCTGACAGAGATCCTCAGACAGCCTCCCAACCAAAAAGACTCACATCTGTAGAGATCATGGTCCAGGTTGAAAGAAACGAAGAGACCTGTAGAACTAAATGATGGTGATCTTAACCACCAAATCAAGAGAGATAAATATTAGGATTTGAAGATTTAAAATGCAAAATCCTAGAATCCCTGCACCATAATTCAGCATAAAAGACTGGAAAGGTTCTTTCTATTGAAAATGAGCAAAGGGAATTGAATCCAATGCTGTGGCCATAAGACCTAAAACTTCTATGCATATATAGCAACTGAAGGAAATAATAGAGACTAAAGGTACCGACAGACGGAACCCAATAAAATTGTCCCTTGTCTGATAGAGACAAAGACAGTGACACAAACTATCTGGAAACCCAAAAAAAGGTGACCCTTGTGAGAGGAATCAAGAGCTTTTGAAAAAAAGATCCTCTAACTATATCCTGAAGAACAAAGTGAATCATATGAGATTCCGCATCCTCAGAAATAATCTGAATGAATACAGAAAAAAATATGCATTTATTGTATCTAAAGAAAACAAATAATGCTATCACTGACCAAAAAAAGGCAGAATAGTTTGAATAAAAACTCCAAAACCCAGTTCCTAAAAATTGAACTGGAAGAAATACCCCAGAAGATTCCAGGTCTGAGCAGCGCTTGAACCCCACGGGTGACCAGCCATGCTTCAACAGTACCCAAAATAAATAGGACCGAAACACACTTAAAGAAAGTGTTAGTCTTACTGGAATAAAATCAAAGAAATTTGGACCGAATAGAACCAAATAAATTTCAAAAAAGTCTTAACCTGCCCCTTGCCAGCCAAGCTGGAATACGGCACATACATCGCAATTTAAGGGAGCTGATTTTGAACTGAAAAAATTTCCAATTAAAAACATGTTACTTGGGAAAGAATTCAGGAATTCATTCCATAATAAGAACAACCAAACTAGTATAAGCTTAAAGTTTTAGTCTTAGAACTCAATCTTGAAGCCCAGAGTAACAGTTAAGAATTGAATCCAATTATAAAACAAATAATTGATTATCTTAGAACAAAAGAAATATGGATTTTTAGAAATCACAAAATTCTTCTAGCTCAAACAGCTAAAGACATAGATTAAACCTCATTTGCGAAAATAATCAATAAAATGAAGACATAAATGAAATTATTAGCATGATAGTCCAGTTAAAGGACCAGACAATACAGTAGCCTTGCATAATTAATAAATGCAAAACAACAAGACAAATGCAACAGCACCTAGTCTAGTAAATTTTGTCCCTTTAACAATGCTAAAATAAATCATAATCTGATACTTGAACTTAAAGTAAACAGAAAAAATGAAGCAATTGCAACATCCAAATAAATCATAGGTCCAAGAAAAGTACCTGAAACTAAATAATTTTCCATAAATAAGATACAACCATCTAAAGGAAAATAAATACTATTTTGCTATAGAAACAATAGCATAATTAGTAGGAGTAGAGATAGCCCCAATAAATTGGAGAACCCTCCAAATTGAATTAAACTGCCGGCAAAGAGTATAGTTTAAAACCTTTGAAGAAGGAATAAAAGAAAATTCTCAGCCTATTCCATTCCCTAGTATAAGGAATTGGAAAAAAACCTCTGAAAACACAGAAGAATAAATAAGCAGAAATAGTGTTAGCTAGTCTTGAAAAAGAACTAGTTACCTTAATGTAAAATAATCAACACCTTTTCAACAAAGAACAAATGTACTTTAATAAAAAAGTAGATTTGTTAGTGTCAATATCTGATGAAGAAAATTCTGAATGAGAAAAAACACCATCAGAGAAGGATAATTCAGTATGTTGTTGGTCATTTGAAACTTCAATAATTAAAAAAGAAGTTGAAAAAGACCTAAAAATTTTATTAGAAGGCACAAAGTCAGACAAAGCCTTTAAAATAGAATCAGAAAAATATTTCTTAAAAATCTTCTAAATATTTCTTGTACATAAGATGTAAAAAGAATGGTAATATATAAAGCATAAATACTAATGGATTCTGCATGTAAAAGTTTATCATGATAACCTATTACAAACCATAGCTAAAGATAAACAATCATAACATTTAAAATAAATGAACTTAGCTTTGGTAGGAATGAACTCAGTCAAGCGTTTTTCCAGAAGTAGCTTCTGATCCAGGGTCAATCTGAGACATCTTGCAATATGTAATAGAAAAAAAAACATATAAAGCAAAATCTATCAAAATCCTTAAATGACAGTTTCAGGAATGGGAAAAAATACCAATGAACAAGCTTCTAGCAACCAGAAGCAAAAAAATAATGAGACTTAAATAATGTGGAGACAATAATGACGCCCATATTTTTTAGCGCCAAAAAAGACGCCCACATTATTAGGCGCCTAAATGCTTTTGGCGCCAAGAATGACGCCACATCCGGCGACGCCGACATTTTTGGCGCAAAACGTCAAAAAATGACGCAATCACAAAAAATCCGCGCCAAGAATGAAGCAATAAAAAGAAGCATTTTCAGCCCCCGCGAGCCTAACAGCGCACAGGAAAAAGTCAAATTTAAGGTAAGAAAATTTTTTTATTATTCAAATGCATTAGCCCAAATAATGAAACTGACTGTCTGAAATAAGGAATATTGAACATCCTGAATCAAGGCAAATAAATGTTTAAACACATATATTTAGAACTTTATATAAAAGTGCCCAACCATAGCTTAGAGTGTCACAGAAAATAAGACTTACTTACCCCAGGACACTCATCTACATGTAGTAGAAAGCCAAACCAGTACTGAAATGAGAATCAGTAGAGGTAATGGTATATATAAGAGTATATTGTCGATCTGAAAAGGGAGGTAAGAGATGAATCTCTACGAACGATAACAGAGAACCTATGAAATAGACCCCGTAGAAGGAGATCATTGAATTCAAATAGGCAATACTCTCTTCACATCCCTCTGACATTCACTGCACTCTGAGAGGAAAACCGGGCTCCAGCCTGCTGCGAAGCGCATATCAACGTAGAATCTAGCACAAACTTACTTCACCACCTCCATGGGAGGCAAAGTTTGTAAAACTGAATTGTGGGTGTGGTGAGGGGTGTATTTATAGGCATTTTAAGGTTTGGGAAACTTTGCCCCTCCTGGTAGGAATGTATATCCCATACATCACTAGCTCATGGACTCTTGCTAATTACCTGAAAGAAAAGGCAGTTACTCTAACGAAATTTTTACAGTGTATGTAACAAGTCAGCAGAGCATTGCACCCACTTGCAAATGGATGATTAACCCCTTAATACCAAAAACGGAATAATAAATGACAAAAACGTTTTTAAACACAGTCACAACTGCCACAGTCTACTGTGGTTGTTACCCTCCTCAAACACGACCTTTGAAGCCTTTTGAGCCCTTCAGAGATGTCCTGTATCATGCAGAAGGAAGCTGAGTGTCTCAGTCTGTAATTCTAGCTGCGCAGAAAAGCGATAAAATAGGCCCCTCCCACTCATATTACAACAGTGGAAAGCCTCAGGAAACTGTTTCTAGGTAAAAATCAAGCCAGCCATGTGGAAAAAACTAGGCCCCAATAAGTTTTGTCACCAAACATATATAAAAATGATTAACATGCCAGCAAACGTTTTATTTTACACTTTTATAAGAGTATGTATCTCTGTTAATAAGCCTGATACCAGTCGCTATCACTGCATTTAAGGCTTAACTTACATTAATCCGGTATCAGCAGCATTTTTCTAGCAAATTTCATCCCTAGAAATATGTTAACTGCACATACCTTATTGCCATTCCCCCTCTGAAGTTACCTCACTCCTCAGAATATGTGAGAACGGCAGTGGATCTTAGTTACTTCTGCTAAGATCATAGAAATCACAGGCAGATTCTTCTTCTAATGCTGCCTGAGTTGAAACAGTACACTCCGGTACCATTTAAAAATAACAAACTTTTGATTGAAGTTAAAAAACTAACTATAATACACCACTCTCCTCTTACTATGTCCATCTATGTTGAGAGTTGCAAGAGAATGACTGGATATGGCAGTGAGGGGAGGAGCTACATAGCAGCTCTGGTGTGGGTGATCCTCTTGCAACTTCCTGTTGGGAAGGAGAATATCCCACAAGTAATGGATGATCCGTGGACTGGATACACTTAACAAGAGAAACATGACGTTTCGATGCCTAACTGGCATCTTTTTCAAATGTCCCAAAAGGTAAATCCAAAGTGGTCACACCAGCTATGTGGTGTTCCCCATGAGAGCATAAAACTACTGGCTGAATGTGTTATATTTATACAAGTCATAGCTGACATTGAGGCTGTGTTCAGCTGTGGATAATCACTTGCAAATCTGATCAGCTGGTTCCATTCCCACCCACAAGCTTTATACTTCATTGTGCTGTTAGTTCAGCAACTGCATGGCTAATTTGCATATGTGGGAGTGATCTGCACCAGAGTAGTGTCCAATGATCTTGAGATGTTTTCAGGTGTCATCATACATGCCCATGTGTCTCTGCTGTGAGCGAAACTTCCCCAAACAAAGGGATATTAGCCTGTGACTTATGAACTGCTTCTGGCACAACAATGCTGTATGTTTCACACAGGTTGGTGAGGGGTCACCTTTGTCAATCAACGTAGAAACTGCATGTTCACCTTGGCGCATGATGTACTAAACATTGTACTGGAATGTAATACACATTCAAAAGTTGTAGCGAGGAGATCAAATGTCCCACCTATAGCGGGTACACCCTCACCTTTATTCATAAAGCAACAGCTAATGCAGGAATATCAGGAAATATCGATGGGGTGTAATACACATTCGATCTATTCAAATCAGACAACACGAATGCCCCACTTGTAGCGGGTACATCCCCATTGGTTAATATGAAGCTCCCATGCAAGATTAGTAGAAAATGCTTGATAGAGCACACAATCCAACAACCTGTGGGGGGTGGTGATGTTAAATAAATGACAACTAATAACACATTAGCCAAGTAGCAAAGGAAGAGAAAAAATGTAGAGAAGAAAAAAAAAATGTAGAGAAGAAAAAATTAAAAATTTTTTTTTTAAAAAAGTTAAAAACATAGTATAAGCTGGAACAATGAGCAAATTGCAAATTCAAAAAGTGTCCATTTTGTAATCCAATGATAGAAACATTTAATGCATTTGTATACATACATTAGTGGATCATTTTTATCCAATGAACGGCCCAAAGTCCAATTTAATGTTTAATCCTTTAGGAGAGACAGTGTCCAACATGTAGATCCATCTGGACTCTTGTTTAAGTAACATATTGTAGCGGTCTCCCCCCCTTTTTGGAATAGGTAGATGATCAATAATCATGCAGCGTAGACTGGAGATGCTATGTTTCTGTGTAGCAAAGTGTCGGGTAACTGGGAAATCAGATGTTCCATTCTTCAGTGCCTCCCTAATTGAGCATCTGTGATTCGCCATTCTATCTTTGAAAGGGGTGGTCGTTTACCCCACATAGACCAGAGAACAGAGGCAAATTAGGATATATATGACATATGAGCTGTTACAATTCAGACGGTAACAAATGGTATATCTTTTATTCTTGTGTGGATGTTGAAAAGAATCTCCAACTTGCATGGAATTACAGTTAACACAATCACTGTATTTGTAGCAACCACTTTTTCGAGATTTTAACCACGTATCACCTTGATGGGAACTTTTGGGATCATTTTTTACCAGTAGGTCCCTGACACTCCTCGCCTGTCTGTAAACCACTCTTGGAGTGTTAGTTTTCCAGGATGCCAGGCTCTTGTCGGTCTCAAGTAAGTCCCATCTATTGTGAATGGAATCCCTTATGGACTTATGTGATGGAGAGATTGTGGTAATGAAGTTTAACTTTTCTTCAGTCATGTTATTTCTTTCTTTATATTTTAGGAGCGAATCTTGGTTACACCTGTGGAGTTTCTGTCTCGCCATATTAATATCCTTAAATGTGATGGAGAGATTGTGGTAATGAAGTTTAACTTTTCTTCAGTCGTGTTATTTCTTTCTTTATATTTTAGGAGCGAATCTTGGTTACACCTGTGGAGTTTCTGTCTCGCCATATTAATATCCTTAATGTCATATAGCCTTTCCTCCAATTTCTTACACATAGCATCCAATTGTTCACTGCAGATTTCTGGTTGGGAATTATTCCTGATTACTCGCGTGAGTTGAGAGGAGATAATGCCTAACTTTTGGTGTTGTGGGTGATAGCTAGATGCCAGCAGCAGCGAGTTTCTGTCAGTGCTCTTAGTGTATAAAGATTTACCAAATCTAATGTGTTGTTCAGTTCTGACTTTAAAAATATTTAAATTCAAAAAGTGTATTTGTTCATGATCACATTCCATTTTGAACCTAATAGGGCCTTTGATCTGATTCAGATGTTCTACACAGGTGGGTGTGTCAGTGACTTATGTATTTTGGGTAATAGGTATAGTATTGGTGTTTTTGGAAAGTCTATGGATAGAAAGTCACTTTCTTGTGTGGTAAGATATCCCATATGGAGTCCAAAATCAATGGATTTATCAACAAGTTTTTTATAAGACAATGTGGGGTTAAAAGATAACCTTTTATAAGTTGAGGCATCGGAAAGTTGGCGGAGTGCCTCGAGCTTATAGTCATCGTAGTTTTGAATCACGATGGCACCCCCCTTATCAGCAGGGTGAATGGCGATTGTCGGGTCATGCATCAATGTATCAAGGGCCACCTGTTCTGTTTTAGTTATATTTGAATAAACTGGTTTAGATTTCTTTTTTAAGTCAGTTCTAATCATCCTTGTAAAACTGTTGACCAACCTACTTTAAATTCCTCCATACGCAGTTTTACAAGGATGATTAGAACTGACTTAAAAAAGACATCTAAACCAGTTTATTCAAATATAACTAAAACAGAACAGGTGGCCCTTGATACATTGATGCATGACCCGACAATCACCATACACCCTGCTGATAAGGGGGGTGCCATCGTGATTCAAAACTATGATGACTATAAGCTTGAGGCACTCCGCCAACTTTCTGATGCCTCAACTTATAAAAGGTTATCTTTTAACCCCACATTGTCTTATAAAAAACTTGTTGATAAATCCATTGATTTTGGACTCCATATGGGATATCTTACCACACAAGAAAGTGACTTTCTATCCATAGACTTTCCAAAAACACCAATACTATACCTATCACCCAAAATACATAAGTCACTGACACACCCACCTGGGCGACCTATTGTGTCCGCCAGGGACTCTATCTGCTCAGGATTAGCAAAGTACATTGACCATCACCTTCAACCCCTAGTTACTAATTTGAGATCATATTTACAAGATTAATCTGCGATGATACGTAAACTACAAACTTTTAATTTATTGACTGATGGGGATATCCTCGTGACCATGGACGTTGACAGGCTCTATATTGTCATCCCCCACTTGGATGGCTTGGAGGCTGTTAGATCCATGGCCACGGGGAACCCAGACTATAGGGGTCCTCCATTAGAGTTCCTTTTGGAACTTATGGAACATTGCTTAACTTAAAATTATTTCTCTTTTGAAAGTAATTTTTATTTGCAGATAGCAGGGACAGCCATGGGCTCGAACATGGCCCCTGTCTATGCCAATATCTTTATGCTCTGGTATGAGCATCATATTATGCAATCCTACACACATCCCAACATCCTGATGTACACTAGATACATAGATGACTTGTTTTTTATTTGGCGTGGCAGTGAACAGGACTTGATACTATGGGTAGAACATCTGAATCAAATCAAAGGCCCTATTAGGTTCAAAATGGAATGTGATCATGAACAAATACACTTTTTGGATTTAAATATTTTTAAAGTCAGAACTGAACAACACATTAGATTTGGTACATCTTTATACACTAAAAGCACTGACAGAAACTCGCTGCTGCTGGCATCTAGCTATCACCCACAACACCAAAAGTTAGGCATTATCTCCTCTCAACTCACGCGAGTAATCAGGAATAATTCTGAACCAGAAATCTGCAGTGAACAATTGGATGCTATGTGTAAGAAATTGGAGGAAAGGCTATATGACATTAAGGATATTAATATGGCAAGACAGAAACTCCACAGGTGTAACCAAGATTCGCTCCTAAAATATAAAGAAAGAAAAAACACGACTGAAAAAAAGTTAAACTTCATTACCACATTCTCTCCATCACATGAGACCATAAGGAATTTTATTCACAATAGATGGGACTTACTTGAGACCGACAAGAGCCTGGCATCCTGGAAAACTAACACTCCAAGAGTGGTTTACAGACGGGCGAGGAGGATCAGGGACATACTGGTAAAAAAAAAAAAAAAAAGTTCCCATCAAGGCGATACGTGGTTAAAATCTCGAAAAAGTGGTTGCTACAAATGCGGTTATTGTGTTAACTGTAATTCCATGCAAGTTGGAGATTCTTTTCAACATCCACACAAGTATAAAAGATATACCATTTGTTACCGTCTGAATTGTAACAGCTCATATGTCATATATATCCTAATTTGCCCCTGTTCTCTGGTCTATGTAGGGAAAAGGAGCACCCCTTTCAAAGATAGAATGGTGAATCACAGATGCTCAATTAGGGAGGCACTGAAGAATGGAACATCTGATCTCCCAGTTGCCCGACACTTTGCTACACAGAAACATAGAATCTCCAGTCTACGCTGCATGATTATTGATCATCTACCTATTCCAAAAAGGGGGGGAGACCGCAATAATATGTTACTTAGACTAGGGTCCAGATGGATCTACATGTTGGACACCGTCTCTCCTAAAGGATTAAACATTAAATTGGACTTTGGGCTGTTCATTGGATAAAAATTATCCACTAATGCATTAAATGTTCCTATCATTTGATTACAAAATGGACACTTTTTGAATTTGCTCATTGTTCCAGCTTCTACTATGTTTTTAACTTTTTTCATTTTTATTTTTATTTTTTTCATTTTTTCTTCTCTACATTTTTTTTTTCTTCTCTACATTTTTTCTCTTCCTTTGCTACTTGGCTAATGTGTTATATTAGTTGCCATTTATTTAACATCACCACCCCCCACAGGTTGCTGGATTGTGTGCTCTATCAAGCATTTTCTGCTAATCTTGCATGGGAGCTTCATATTAACCAATGGGGATGTACCCGCTACAAGTGGGGCATTCATGTTGTCTGATTTGAATAGATCGAATGTGTATTTCACCCCATCGATATTACCTGATATTCCTGCATTAGCTGTTGCTTTATGAATAAAGGCGAGGGTGTACCCGCTATAGGTGGGACATTTGATCTCCTCACTACAACTTTTGAATGTGTATTACATCCCAGTACAATGTTCAGTACATCACGCGCCAAGGTGAACATGCAGTTTCTACGTTGATTGACAAAGGTGACCCCTCACCAACCTGTGTGAAACATACGGCATTGTTGTGCCAGAAGCAGTTCATAAGTCACAGGCTAATATCCCTTGGTTTGGGGAAGTTTCGCTCACAGCAGAGACATGTGGGCGTGTAAGATGACACCTGAAAACATTGTAAGATCATTGGACACTACTCCGGTGCAGATCACTCCCACATATGCAAATTAGCCATGCAGTTGCTCAACTAACAGCACAATGAAGTATAAAGCTTGTGGGTGGGAACGGAACCAGCTGATCAGATTTGCAAGTGATTATCCACAGCTGAACACAGCCTCGATCTCAGCTATGACTTGTATAAATATAACACATTCAGCCAGTAGTTTTATGCTCTCATGGGGAACACCACATAGCTGGTGTGACCACTTTGGATTTACTTTTTGGGACATTTGAAAAAGATGCCAATTAGGCATCGAAACGTCATGTTTTTCCAGAGATTTTAACTTTTTGTATTATTAAAAGCTAAATTTTACTTACAAATGACCAGTGAGTGCTGCCTTTTTTTGCATAGTACATACTGTTATATATATTATACAGTGTTTTTTTTTTGTAAACAAATAAATAAATAAAAAGGTGCCAATACTCAGATACTCATTGAATATTGATTGATATTACCTGCTCAGTAACTTTGAGAAAAGCAAAGGGACAAGATTATTTGCACTGTCTGATGTATTTTGCAGACCCATCTTTTGAGAACTAGAGTATTTACATAATAATTACAAATATTGCCCCTTACGAGTTGGCAAAGGTGGGGGTACTCTGTACCGGTGAGTACCCCCACAAAAAGCCCTGTGTGTATGTATATATATATATATATATATATATATATATATATATATATATAGATATAGATATAGATATATATAGATAAAACACACAGAGAAAGTCCAGCACTCACTTACAAGCTTGCTGCTAAGATTAAAAGCAAAAATTAAACGGTTAGTTACCTCATCTGGCCAAATGGAACAAGCCCAGGTACCACGTCAAGGTCCCCTTCAAAACCTGGGTCCCTAAACCAGCCAAACAATGCAAGCTCTCAATAAAACAAACTGGGAACAAGTGAAGGGTACACAGGTTTATGCAATCACCCTAGACATATAAAAAAAACATGGACGGGGACTGCACTCTCAGACTGGACTGGGTAAACATCCCATAACCCTGTAATATGCTCAGCCCTGGATGCAAGGCTCATAGGGAAAATTACAAAACAAATTACTACAACACACAGAGAAAGTCCAGCACTCACTCACAAGCTCTCAGCTAAGATTAAAAGCTGGAATTTCACTTTTGAACTGATGAAAGAGAGTACACATCTCTGAAACATTCCTTTGTTTTGGGATTATATATCCTATATTATAAAAGGCAAGTGTTTGTCTGAAGCCGTCATGCGCAGTAGAGACAAACACTTGGCCTTAGATCCTCGCACGCGCACCTCGGCACAGCTGACAGATTGTACCTTGCACGCGCACCCTCACCGCACGCGCACCCTCGCACCCACACACCCACATTGTACCTCGCATATATATATAAAGGCAACTGTTACATTCCAGAAGAGCTATTGACATAAAGGAAAATAAATTACATATTGTTTAAAACAGCAGAACTGATCAATTATATAAAGGCAACCAAAATATATCTGCAGTTTAAAGCTTGTTTCTGATTCTTAAGGTTTGGAAGTAGTATATTTGTTTGGCTAAAGCAATACATTGTTAATTATAAAGAAAGTAAAGTTCAGCAAATTCTACTATTTGAAAGAAAGAAAAAGAAAAATAATAAAATATATATATACACACACACACCACTGATAAAACTCATTTTCAAGCACATACAATAAAATAAAACACTATATGAACAGCAGTCATTCATTCCCACATCACTCCCATATCTAGAGCACTGCAAAAGCTACATAGGAGTGCAGTATCAATTATTGGGTGATAAATTAGGGCTGAAAATGGTATCACATTTGTAATCTATAGCCACACTACTGTTTCAATAATCTTCAGTATATGTAAGACATCCATTATTATTGTTATTATCTGTCTTTGTAAGTTACACAGGAGGAGGTGGCTTGCTGGGAGGAAGAATGATAAAGCTGCACATGCATTTGGTAATTCAAAGTGAAGCCTACAAATGAGACGTCTCATTAGCTGGAGCAGATGGATAAAAAAATTAAAGGCTGAATCGCCAACTTTTAATTTCCCAGTAGCCAGGAAGAGCTTGGAGTCTTGCAGAGTATGACTGTTGAAAAACCAACATGAAAAGATTTTCTCCATCTGTCATAACACATGCCGGAGTGAAATACAACTACCTCCCACTGTCCTTTCTTCTGTAAATGGCAAGGATATGCAGAATGTGTATTAAACACATGAATATACAACTGTAGACACACACTATATATATATATATATATATATATATATATATATATATATATATATATATATATATATATATATATATATATATATATATATATATATATATATATAATTTCAACTAGTTTATCATACAGCTTGTTGGCATTTAAACTGACACAGAAAATGCTAATATTTGGTTGGGGTGGGGGCTTAAAAATGGGTCCTGATGCCTATAGGTAAAAACAATGCTCACATTTAAAATGTTTATCAGAACATTAAAAATGAAAGAATTGATTCAAGACATCCCCAAAGGGCAGATTTGGAAAATGCTTTGAATACTTCCAAGAACTGCAAACACAAGTCGCCTTTCATTTTCTTGTATACATCTCAACACAATGTCCGATCATACATTTCATTGTGAAATTGTGTAATAAGACTTCAATACAAAGAAATACCAAGCAAAGCCCTTCCGCTAGGTCTTGTCAAACTGTGATTTAACTGTGTATAACATTTTAAAGAAGCAATAATTCCTTTATCAGCCTGTAATGAAAACATGAGTAACAAAGAATATTTGAACAACTGTTATATAGTTATTGTTTTTAATGAAGCTGCCAATAAAAGGGAAATGCTGTCATTTGTTAGGGAATTTCCTTTTCTCACTAGTGACACTGCAAAGCTACATTTTGGGGTTAAACACAGAGTTAAAGTACCACTCAGGACCCACAGAACACTGCTGGTCTTGAGCAGAAACGGTCTATGATGGTAGAACACAGCTGTGTGACTAGTGCTGCTGATAAAATTAGTGGCATTTTCTGCTTTGGACCAGCAGTTCTCTATGAGTCTCAAACAGTACTTTAACTATGTGTTTAACTCATTTTATGGAGTTAAACACCTAGCTTTGCAGTGTCGCTGGTGAAAAAAATGGCATGCTCTAACCCATTAAAAGAAAGATATAACACCAACATGTCAGACAAAAATAAAGACAATTCAAAAACAGAATCACTGAGTCTGAAAAAGGATCACCCCCTTGTGTTAGTATATTGTTGAACCACCTTTTGCTTTAATTACAGCCTTTAATCTGTTGGGATATGTCTCTACTAACTTTGTACATCTAGACAATATTTGCCCACTCTTCTTTGCAGAACTGCTCCAGTTCTGTTACATTTGATGGTGACTGTTTGTGGACTGCAGTCTTCAAGTCATGCCACAGATATTCAAAGGGGTTTAAGTCTGGGCTCTGACCAGGTGATGCAAGGACATTCACCTTTTTTCTCTTCAACTACTGTGTGGTCATTTTTCTGTGTGCTTTGGGTCATTGTCATGTTGGAAGGTAAACCTTCTTCCCATTGACAACTTCCTGGCATAGGACAGCAGATTTTCCTCAAGAATTTGACGATATTTTGCCCCATCCATTATTCCTTCTTTCCTGACAAGTACTCTACTGCCTTCTGCAGAGAAGCACCCCCATAACAGGATATTACCACATACATGCTTTACTATAAGTATGGTGTTATTTGGATGGTGAGCTGTATTGGATTTCCTCTAGAGACATTGTTTTGTTTGGTGTTATGGTCAAATGAGACTAAAATTGAATTATTTGGCCTCAACAACTTTTTCCATGTGACCTAAGAATCTCCTAGGTGTGTTATGGCAAAGCTCAGTCGTGACTGCATGTGGCCTGTCTTGAGGAGTGGCTTTTTTTTTTTGCAACCCTACCATGCAAGCCACATTTGTGGAGAATTTGTGATATTGTTGTCACATGCACACAATGACCACTCTTTGTCATAAATCACTGCAACTGCTTCAGTGTTGCTGTGGGCCTCTTGGTAGCCTCTCTAACCAGTTTCCCCCTGGATCTTTCATCCAGTTTGGAGTGACGTCCTGTTCCAGAGAGTGTCTGTGTTGTACCACATACCTTCCACTTCTTAATAATATATTTCACTGTGCTTCTAGGCATCAATAAAAGCCTTTGATATTGTATTGTATCAAACTCCTGACTTGTGCCTGTCCACAGCATTATACCACAAGCAGACGCTTGTGGTATAACGCAGACCTCAAAGACACTCTCTCTCAGGGGCAAAACCCAGCCACACACCCCTAGACCAACTAGGGGGCCAGACTAACAATTCCAAGAGGGAAGGAACAAGTCAGGACAGAAGGAACAAAACCAGGTCTCACAGAAGACAACCAAGTCCTGCTTGATAGGCTCAAAAAGCCTAAACACATGCCCTTATAAAAGGGGCATCACAGGAAAAAACAAGTAAAAGACCAGAAAAGAAACAGAAAGAATCTCAAGATCCAGCAGACACACATAGAGAGCTAAACAGCGTTGTCAAGCGTCAACCACAGAAAACAAGGCCGGAAAGGGGAAAATCCCCTACCCCAGCTACACAGCTGAAGACCAAGTCCAACGCCCCAGACCACAAGAGACTGAGAGCGCCCTGTAAAAAAAAATAAATAAAAAATCCTGCAGCCAGAGAAGAGATGATCTAGCTAGTGGTGCGAGAAGAGGAGACGCAGCACCCACCAGGAAAGGAAACAAAACTCTCGACCTTGCGCACCAAGACTGCGCAGACAGGCACTAGATCACAACAGGATGCAGAGCAGCAGAAACATCATCCCTGAAAGCAATCCTCCCGACGACAGAGGGATCCCAAAGGATTCAATCCCCACAGAGGGTTCAAAGAACACCTCATCCGTGACCCCAAGCAGCCTAAAATGTGAGGGAGGAACAAGAAGCTAAATAATAATCACACACGCAAGTAGACTAAGTTGTTCAGGGAACGGAATCCCACCCCTAATGCAAAAAAAGAGAGGAAGCATATGCAGAGTCAAACATGGAAAAAGGCCACAACATGGGTAGATCCATGTCCTAGACAAGAAGAGAAACAACAGGACAAAAGAACCCCTTTTGAAAAAAGGCCCAGAGCACACCCTTCTTATAACAAGGGTAATCAACTGGAAAAGGACCAAAGTAGAGACAAGGAACCCTATCCTGACCCAAACCCTAACCCCCAAGGGGAAAAAGGGACAAGAATAGAATAGCTACTCAACACTCTCCGACTCCTGAACGCCCCTCCCCAGACTGAGACGGGAAGGCGTATGAAATTACACGAGCCAGAACCCGAGTCAACATGACCTAAGTCCTTCCATCTCATCTAGGAGAAAAAAACCTCAAACAGAGGAACTTCAGAAGGACACAGGAAAAACACAGCAAAAAACAATGTGGAACGATTCCAATGAAAAAACCTTGGTGCACAAGATCCCAACGAGACATAGCTCACACACCAGGGATTATGTTGGAGCAAAAGGCTCCCAGAATCGCAGGTAGGAGGAACAAGCCACCCCTGCATATCAAGCCCTAGGCTAGCCACCCAGCAGCACCGGCCATCAAAGTCCCCCAACTGAATCCCGCCAAAAAAACAGGGAACAAAAACCAGTCGAAGAGAGCCTAGGAGACTCCAGAGAAAACCACCCACGGCACCACCCACGGCAGCTCCAAATCCATAAACAAAGGAGAAGCAAAGCGACACAGCGGAAAAAAACACCGGTCCAGTCACCAAGCAGATTGACCTGGGCAAGCCCAAGCGCTCCCGACATCCTGACCCGAAGGCCACAATGAGCTGCATAGTGTAGTTTATAAAAAAACAAAAAAAACAAAGAACAACAAGTGAACAAACAAGTCCCACCGGACCAGCCAGGCGCAACGTGCATCACGAACCAAATAACAAGGCACACAGAAAAAATGCCAGACCACAATCTGGGAACAACTTCTGTGGAAGTAACTCCACAATCCATCCCAGAAATTCCCGTAGGAAGACAATTAAAGGAAAGAAATCCGGACCAGAAAAATAAAAAAATAGGGGCACCCGTAGGTTTCCGCCCAGAAGGAGCTATGACTCCGCTGGGCCCGCCAAACAAAGACTGGAACCTTCAGAAAAAATCTGGGAAAGATCGCAACAGACCGTCAGGAGATTACAGCAACACCATTAGTCTACTTAGGAAAACCATATGAGAACTAAGAAGTCCCTGTCCGATAAAGGAAAGGATCACCCAATAGCTCAAAAGGCGACATAGTAGGAAATGCAGCCGCACAATCCTATACCGAAAAGAAGAACATGGGGGAACAATCACCCCGGGGGAAATATTATAGAGCAACCCACGGTCTGAACACCCTGGATAGGCGGGCAGGAACACAACTGTGAGGAAACCTTGGGGTCCTGCAGGCGAACAAGCTCCATCAATATATTAAAAAGAAAATGCCCTGCCATCTCCGGGGGAAACAATCCACCCTGTGTGGAGGAGACATCAACGTCAAGGTCACCCACAAGAAGAAGGGTGCGTTTGGGAAGGTGCCACGTGAGGAACAGAGCCTCCAGAGGGATCCGGCATATTATGCAGGCACAAAAACATAATTTATGCTTACCTGATAAATTCCTTTCTTCTGTTGTGTGATCAGTCCACGGGTCATCATTACTTCTGGGATATACTCCTCCCCAACAGGAAATGCAAGAGGATTCACCCAGCAGAGCTGCATATAGCTCCTCCCCTCTACGTCACTCCCCAGTCATTCGACCAAGAATCAACGAGAAAGGAGAAACCAAGGGTGAAGTGGTGACTGGAGTATAATTTAAAAGATATTTACCTGCCTTAAAAAACAGGGCGGGCCGTGGACTGATCACACAACAGAAGAAAGGAATTTATCAGGTAAGCATAAATTATGTTTTTCTTCTGTTATGTGTGATCAGTCCACGGGTCATCATTACTTCTGGGATACCAATACCAAAGCAAAAGTACAACGGATGACGGGAGGGATAGGCAGGCTCATTATACAGAAGGAACCACTGCCTGAAGAACCTTTCTCCCAAAAATAGCCTCCGAAGAAGCAAAAGTGTCAAATTTGTAAAATTTGGAAAAAGTATGAAGCGAAGACCAAGTTGCAGCCTTGCAAATCTGTTCAACAGAGGCCTCATTCTTAAAGGCCCAAGTGGAAGCCACAGCTCTAGTAGAATGAGCTGTAATTCTTTCAGGAGGCTGCTGTCCAGCAGTCTCATAGGCTAAACGAATTATGCTACGAAGCCAGAAGGAGAGAGAGGTAGCCGAAGCCTTATGACCTCTCCTCTGACCAGAGTACACGACAAACAGGGAAGACGTTTTGTCGAAAATCCTTAGTTGCCTGCAAGTAGAACTTGAGGGCACGAACTACATCCAGATTGTGTAGAAGACGTTCCTTCTTTGAAGAAGGATTCGGGCACAGGGAAGGCACCACAATCTCTTGATTGATGTTCCTGTTAGTGACTACCTTAGGTAAGAACCCAGGTTTTGTACGCAGAACTACCTTATCTGAATGAAAAATCAAATAAGGAGAATCACAATGTAAAGCTGATAACTCAGAGACTCTCCGAGCCGAAGAAATAGCCATTAAAAATAACACTTTCCAAGATAACAACTTTATATCAATGGAATGAAGGGGTTCAAACGGAACTCCTTGTAGAACGTTAAGAACAAGGTTTAAACTCCATGGCGGAGCAACAGTTTTTAAACACAGGCTTGATCCTAGCTAAAGCCTGACAAAAGGCGCTGGACGTCTGGATTTTCTGACAGACGCCTGTGTAACAAGATGGACAGAGCTGAGATCTGTCCCTTTAATGAGCTAGCCGATAAACCCTTTTCTAAACCTTCTTGTAGAAAGGACAATATCCTAGGAATCCTAACCTTACTCCAGGAGTAACCTTTGGATTCGCACCAGTATAGGTATTTACGCCATATCTTATGGTAAATCCTTCTGGTAACAGGCTTCCTAGCCTGTATCAGGGTATCAATAACCGACTCAGAAAAACCACGTTTTGATAAAATCAAGCGTTCAATTTCCAAGCAGTCAGCTTCAGAGAAGTTAGATTTTGATGTTTGAACGGACCTGTATCAGAAGGTCCTGTCTTAGAGGTAGAGACCAAGGCGGACAGGATGACATGTCCACTAGATCTGCATACTAAGTCCTGCGTGGCCATGCAGGCGCTATTAGAATCACTGATGCTCTCTCCTGTTTGATTTTGGCAATCAATCGAGGAAGCAGCGGGAAGGGTGGAAACACATAAGCCATCCCGAAGTTCCAAGGTGCTGTCAAAGCATCTATCAGAACCGCTCCCGGATCCCTGGATCTGGACCCGTAGCGAGGAAGTTTGGCGTTCTGGCGAGACGCCATGAGATCTATCTCTGGTTTGCCCCAACGTCGAAGTATTTGGGCAAAGACCTCCGGATGAAGTTCCCACTCCCCCGGATAAAAAGTCTGGCGACTCAAGAAATCCGCCTCCCAGTTCTCCACTCCCGGGATGTGGATTGCTGACAGGTGGCAAGAGTGAGACTCTGCCCAGCGAATTATCTTTGATACTTCCATCATTGCTAGGGAGCTTCTTGTCCCTCCTTGATGGTTGATGTAAGCTACAGTCGTGATGTTGTCCGACTGAAACCTGATGAACCCCCGAGTTTTTAACTGGGGCCAAGCCAGAAGGGCATTGAGAACTGCTCTCAATTCCAGAATGTTTATTGGCAGGAGACTTTCCTCCTGATTCCATTGTCCCTGAGCCTTCAGAGAATTCCAGACAGCGCCCCAACCTAGTAGGCTGGCGTCTGTTGTTACAATTGTCCAGTCCGGCCTGCTGAATGGCATCCCCCTGGACAGATGTGGCCGAGAAAGCCACCATAGAAGAGAGTTTCTGGTCTCTTGATCCAGATTCAGAGTAGGGGACAAGTCTGAGTAATCCCCATTCCACTGACTCAGCATGCACAATTGCAGCGGTCTGAGATGTAGACGTGCAAAGGGTACTATGTCCATTGCTGCTACCATTAAGCCGATCACCTCCATGCATTGAGCTACTGACGGGAGTTGAATGGAATGAAGGACACGGCATGCATTTAGAAGCTTTGTTAATCTGTCTTCTGTCAGATAAATCTTCATTTCTACAGAATCTATAAGAGTCCCCAAGAATGGAACTCTTGTGAGAGGAAAGAGAGAACTCTTCTTTTCGTTCACTTTCCATCCATGCGACCTTAGAAATGCCAGAACTAACTCTGTATGAGACTTGGCAGTTTGAAAGCTTGAAGCTTGTATCAGAATGTCGTCTAGGTACGGAGCTACCGAAATTCCTCGCGGTCTTAGTACCGCCAGAAGGGCACCCAGAACCTTTGTGAAGATTCTTGGAGCCGTAGCCAATCCGAATGGAAGAGCTACAAACTGGTAATGCCTGTCTAAGAAGGCAAACCTTAGATACCGGTAATGATCTTTGTGAATCGGTATGTGAAGGTAAGCATCCTTTAAATCCACTGTGGTCATGTACTGACCCTTTTGGATCATGGGTAAGATTGTCCGAATAGTTTCCATTTTGAACGATGGAACTCTTAGGAATTTGTTTAGGATCTTTAAATCCAAGATTGGCCTGAAAGTTCCCTCTTTTTTGGGAACCACAAACAGGTTTGAGTAAAACCCTTGTCCTTGTTCCGACCGCGGAACCGGATGGATCACTCCCATTAATAACAGATCTTGTACACAGCGTAGAAACGCTTCTTTCTTTATCTGGTTTGTTGACAACCTTGACAGATGAAATCTCCCTCTTGGGGGAGAGAATTTGAAGTCTAGAAGGTATCCCTGAGATATGATCTCTAGCGCCAGGGATCCTGAACATCTCTTGCCCAAGCCCTGGGCGAAGAGAGAGAGTCTGCCCCCCACTAGATCCGGTCCCCGGATCGGGGGCCCTCGATTCATGCTGTCTTTGGGGCAGCAGCAGGTTTCCTGGCCTGCTTGCCCTTGTTCCAGGACCTGGTTAGGTTTCCAGCCTTGTCTGTAACGAGCAACAGCTCCTTCCTGTTTTGGTGCAGTGGAAGTTGGTGCTGCTCTGCTCTGAAATTCAGGAAAGGGACGAAAATTAGACTGTCTAGCCTTAGCTTTGGCTTTGTCTTGAGGCAGGGCGTGGCCCTTACCTCCTGTAATGTCAGCGATAATTTCTTTCAAACCGGGCCCAAATAAAGTTTGCCCCTTGAAAGGTATATTAAGTAATTTGGACTTAGAAGTTACATCAGCTGACCAGGATTTTAGCCACAGCGCCCTACGTGCCTGAATGGCGAATCCTGAGTTCTTAGCCGTAAGTTGGGTTAAATGTACTACGGCCTCCGAAATTAATGAAATTAGCTAGTTTAAGGACTCTAAGCCTGTCCGTAATGTCGTCCAGCGTAGCTGACACTAAGGTTCTCTTCCAGAGACTCAATCCAAAATGCTGCCGCAGCCGTAATCGGCGCGATGCATGCAAGGGGTTGCAATATAAAACCTTGTTGAACAAACATTTTCTTAAGGTAACCCCTCTAATTTCTTATCCATTGGATCTGAAAAAGCACAGCTATCCTCCACCGGGATAGTGGTTACGCTTAGCTAAAGTAGAAACTGCTCCCTCCACCTTAGGGACCGTTTGCCATAAGTCCCGTTGTCGGTGGCGTCTATTGGAAACATCTTTCTAAATATTGGAGGGGGTGAGAACGGCACCACGCGGGTCTATCCCACTCCTTAGTAACAATTTCAGTTAGTCTCTTAGGTATAGGAAAAACGTCAGTACTCGCCGGTACCGCAAAGTATTTATCCAACCTACACAATTTCTCTGGTATTGCAACAGTGTTACAATCATTAAGAGCCGCTAAAACCTCCCCTAGTAATACACGGAGGTTCTCCAATTAAAATTTAAAATTTGAAATATCTGAATCCAATCTGTTTGGATCAGAACCGTCACCCACAGAATGAAGCTCTCCGTCCTCATGCTCTGCAAGCTGTGACGCAGTATCAGACATGGCCCTAGTATTATCAGCGCACTCTGTTCTCACCCCAGAGTGATCACGCTTGCCTCTTAGTTCTGGTAATTTAGCCAAAACTTCAGTCATAACAGTAGCCATATCTTGTAATGTTATCTGTAATGGCCGCCCAGATGTACTAGGCGCCACAATATCACGCACCTCCCGGGCGGGAGATGCAGGTCCGGACACGTGAGGCGAGTTAGTCGGCATAACTCTCCCCTCGCTGTTTGGTGAAATTTGTTCAATTTGTACAGATTGGCTTTTATTTAAAGTAGCATCAATACAGTTAGTGCATAAATTTCTATTGGGCTCCACCTTGGCATTGGAACAAATGACACAGGTATCTTCCTCTGAATCAGACATGTTTAACACACTAGCAATAAACTTGCAACTTGGTTACAATCTTATTTAACAAAAACGTACTGTGCCTCAAAGAAGCACTAAACGATTAAATGACAGTTGAAATAATGAACTGAAAAACAGTTATAGCATCAATCCTTGAAAACAACACAACTTTTAGCAAAGGTTTGTTCCCATTAGTAAAGTAACAATAATTAAAATTGAAAATAAAAATTACAGAGCAACGTTTTTAATCACAGTCAATATATAAGTCTCACAGCTCTGCTGAGAGAATCTACCTCCCTCCAAAGAAGTTTGAAGACCCCTGAGTTCTGTTAGAGATGAACCGGATCATGCAGGAAATACAAGAGTAACTGACTGGAAATTTTTGATGCGTAGCAAAGAGCGCCAAAAAAACGGCCCCTCCCCCTCACACACAGCAGTGAGAGAGAAACGAAACTGTCACAATTAAAACAAGCAACTGCCAAGTGGAAAAATAATGCCCAAACATTTATTCACTCAGTACCTCAGAAAATGCAAACGATTCTACATTCCAGCAAAAAACGTTTAACATAATAAATACCTATTAAAAGGTTTAATGTACTTTTAACAGAGTAATTCCAGTGAAATACCATCCCCAGAATACTGAAGTGTAGAGTATACATACATGTCATTATAACGGTATGGCAGGATTTTCTCATCAATTCCATTCAGAAAATAAAACTGCTACATACCTCAATGCAGATTCATCTGCCCGCTGTCCCCTGATCTGAAGCTTTTACCTCCCTCAGATGGCCGAGAAACAGCAATATGATCTTAACTACTCCGGTTAAATCATAGTAAAAACTCTGGTAGATTCTTCTTCAAACTCTGCCAGAGAGGTAATAACACGCTCCGGTGCTATTGTAAAATAACAAACTTTTGATTGAAGTTATAAAAACTAAGTATAATCACCATAGTCCTCTCACACATCCTATCTAGTCGTAGGGGTGCAAGAGAATGACTGGGAGTGACGTAGAGGGGAGGAGCTATATGCAGCTCTGCTGGGTGAATCCTCTTGCATTTCCTGTTGGGGAGGAGTTATATCCCAGAAGTAATGATGACCCGTGGACTGATCACACATAACAGAAGAAAGACACGACTGGTGGACTTGCAACAACGGGGCCAAAGTACAGTCCTTGTCCGAGGACGACTCAGAATCTGAAATGAAGATAGTCCTGGCATTAGAATCCTCCATGGCTAAGACTATCAATTAAGCACTATATTGGAAAAACTACCGGCACCTAACACCCACAATGGCTGGGGCACTCATCACCTCCTATGACCAGACATCAGTGGAGCAGACTTTTCTGTCATTGCCACACGGTCAGTAATGCGGAAGCGGTAGAGAAACCACCCAAGCGTAACAACGCTTGGTGACCAGGTGCCCCGCATAATCCAATAAGTGTGCTACCAAAAGGCTGCAACTAGGCCCATATAGAAAGTTAAAGGGACAGTCAAGTCCAAAAAAAACTTATGTTTCAAATAGGGCATGCAATTTTAAACAACTTTCCAATTTACTTTTATCACCAATTTTGGTTTGTTCTTTTGGTTTTCTTACTTGAAAGCTAAACCTAGGAAGGCTCATATGATAATTTCTAAGCCCTTGAAGGCCGCCTCTAATCACATGCTTTGTATTTGCTTTTCACAGCAGGGGAGAGCTAGTTCAGGTAAACCCTATAGATAACATTGTAAGCACGCCCGTGGATTGTGGCAGACACTGCACTAATTGGCTAAAATGAAAGTCAATAGATAATAAATAAAATGTCATGTGATCAGGGGTTTGTCAGAAGATGCTTAGATACAAGTTAATCACAGAGGTAAAAAGTATATTATTATAACTGTGTTGGTTATGCAAAACTGGGGAATGGGTAATAAAGGGATTATCTATCTTTTAAAACAACAAAAATTCTGGTGTTAACTGTCCCTTTAAGCAAGTCTGAAAACAAGAATAGGTTTACACCTGAAAGTGTAATCCCAGGCCTTGCGGTCTGTAAGTCCATAAAACAAGCCACTATGCTCAACATAGATTAACACTAGATGTCTCTGCCCCAGAGCCCTACCCACTACACAAGGCAAGATGAAACACATAAGAAACATGATTAAAGACCCTTCCCCGTTCACAAATCCCCCCAAGGAGGAAATTAGCACTAGATTCTCCGATCGGTACAGAAGGTGCCTCACTGAGACCCATACTTAGCTGTCACAATAAATCACATTACAGTCAGTGTAATAAAATGAAACGATTGTACCCAAATATACGCCGTGGAACAGGAACACAGCCCTTCAAGTGTGACAAACAGTAACATCACCTCCATCATGGACTTGAGAGAAAATAGCAG